>NC_071100.1:1245000-1502500 GCF_024256425.1 Clarias gariepinus | reverse complement strand
TGTATGTTTAAATAAAACTTCAACTCAGAAAAATGTGGCTCTTGCTTTGCTTAATTTCTATTGACTAATCTGTTTATTGCAATATTCTGGGAGGTTTTTTTTTTTGTAAAACCTCAATAATCTACCTTATGTACACTCTGTAGTGTTCTGCTGTGTGGTCCCATGGTTCCCAAACATGCCATTCTGTAACACCTAGTCATAGCATTAGAGCTGGTGGTGTGACCCCTGACATTCCAGCGAACAGGACTTTTACGCTGTAGCATGGGACTGATGAGATCACAGGGGGGTTTGTGGTAAAAGTTTGCAGTGGAAGAACTGACACCTTCGAGATAAACGTGAGATCCTGATTGAGTGCTGGTTCAGTCACAGGATTGACCATTAGCTCGATATAGTTACATAAACTAATGTAAAAGCAACCAGGAACCGGGTTCTTGAGCGCTGGGGGAAAACCCAGTCAAGAACATGAGGTGAGATTGTTCTAAGAGCAAGATCATGAGCTCGGAGCTCTCCAATATGCGTCTGTTAATGTTGCAGCTGAAATAGCATTCAGACTCTGCGTTTTGGTCTCACTGAAACTCCTTGTTTCACTTCTGTTTCAAACAAACTGTTTGTACAAATGAGCTACTAACTCCCTTTTTAATGGAAATGTTTTTTAAATCCACCCCAATATTTTTTTTTATTCAGGATTGGAATCAAGGCAACCTGACAATGACCTGCCGCTGTCCCTGCTTGTCATAAGGTAAAACCCTTGAAATGTGGGAACGCAAATGTCACACAGCCTCTTTGGTTTGCACTCATACACCCAATCACTGCTTACAAAATTTAGTATACTGTTCAACTAAGGCCTTTTACTGACATGAGACACACAACATTGTTGACTTGACTCCAAGTTCAGAAAAGGAAAAAGAAGGGGAGATAGATAAATAAATAAAAAGGGGGTCAGATTTATACACAGTGAAATTGCAAATCTCCAAAAAATGTCTGTGAGCTTCGGGAGCCAGCAAGGCCAAAATAATAAACAAGAATTCCCTCTAATTTGTCCGGAAGTAAAATACCTACAGGTACACCAAAAGAAAATTAACAAAAATACAGAGAAAACAAATATGTACAAATCAAATGTCATCAACTTCCTACTAAACCACTATTTACAAAACATATACAAAATGAAGCAAACCAAATAAAAAAAAAGTTAATGATCATACACGAACGAATTTCAAATGGAGAAAATCACAAATAGTCTAAAAATCTAGAAAAAGGTCATGCATAGTATAGTTTAACAACAATCAAAGTATAAACAGCAAAGCAAAGGTCTGAAGGTCCCCTTTTTCAACCAACAGTCAAGTAGAAGGCGGAATGAATGAGAAAAGCATTAGCAAAATTAGCAAAAGCGTAAGCAACAAAAACTGATTACAGTAAGGGATAATCACACTGAAGTGGGTGTGACCGGGGTACAGGGCTAGCTCAGTGGTTAAGGCTGAGCGGTTAACTGCTCAGATGTATAATGAGATAAAAATGTAAGTCGCTCACATGCAGAACAATGCTGTACACATGCAGAACACTGGTCAAAGGTGAAGTCCAAAACAGAGTTTGTATATATACTGCTCAAAAAAATAGAGGAAACACTTAATCCCAGTTTGACTTGAACCATGCATACACATATGAGAGGCGTCTAACTGGGGCTAAGTGTTCCCTTTGTTTATAGTATTCTATATACAGTCTTGTGCAAAATTTTAGGCACCCCTTGATAAATAACAAATATTGGTGATTATTTTTTTTATTGGAAAGATGTTAACACAGTCTCTCTTGGGAATGGAAAAAATGCACGATATTTTCAGGAAAACATGAAGATGCATAGTTACTTCTTATGCCATAAGATGAACAAAAATAAAAAACATTATTATGGCACTGTGCAAAAGTTTGGGCCATCTAAGAGTTCCAGAGTCTCAGTCAGACCTTAATCAGCTCATTAGATCTGGCAACAGCTGCTATTAATCAAATTCAAATTCAAATTTTATTTGTCACATACACAAACATACACAGTACGAAATGTAGTGAAATGCATTATACGACTGCCATTGACCCTAAAAGAGAGTTAAATTTTACAAATAAGAAATAAATATGAATAAAAGAAATACGATAGAAATTAAATTAAAAAATTAAATTAAACTAGGAAAAATAGAACTAAAAATAAAAATAGAAATAGAATTATTTATTATTAGTAAATACGTTGACTCTTAAACCTTGCGCACACACTTGTGGACACTCAACAAACCATGGGTTCCTCTAAGCAGCTGTGACTCTGAAAGTTATTGATGCCCACAATGCAGGAGAAGGCTACAAGAAGATAGCAAAGCGTTGTCAGCTTGCAGTTTCCACAGTGAGAAATGTAATAAAGAGATGGCAGTTCAGGGGAACGGTGATCTGGAAGACCAAGAAAACTCTTGGAGAGAGCTGCTCATATGCTGGTCAGACAGACAAATCAAAGACTGCAAAAAACCTGTAGGAAGATTTAGCAGACTCAGGAGTTGTGGTGCACCATTCCACAAGTTCTTCATGGACGAGTCAGCAGAAGTAAACCTTACCTGCGTCCCCATCATAAAATGCAACGTCAGAAGTATGAAATAAAACATCTACAGAAGCCTGATGCGACAATGACCCAAAGCACACAGCCAGGAAAACCAAGGAGTGGCTCCGGAAGAAGCATATGGACTATTTAAAAGCAGAATAACAGGTCTTTGAGGGTCAGAAATCTGGCTGACAAGCAAGTGATCAAATACTTATTTGACACAGTAATTCACAAATAAATTGTTAAAAAAAAATCATACAATGTGATTTCCGTATTTTTCTTTTTTAGATTCTGTCTCTCACAGTGGAAATGCACCTATGCTGAAAGTTGTAGACCCTCCATGATTTCAAAGTAAGAGAACTTGCAAAATCACAGGGTGATCAAATACTTATTGACCTCACTGTATATATATATATATAAATATATGAGTTTCACTTTTTGAATTAAATTCCTGAAATATATCAACTTTTCAATATTTTAAATTATTATTGATATACCCTGACCAGGGTGCCGATCTATCTCAGGGCACACACATACACACATACACACACACACTTATTTACACACTATAAAAAACTTAAGAATGGCAGTTAACCTAATCTACATGTCTTTGCACTGTGGGGAAAAAAACAGAGTACCTGGAGGAACCCACCAAGCAGAGTGAGAATATGCAAACATCATAAACACAGAGGTGGCAATTGACCCTGCATGTAAATTGAACCCAGACCCTGGAGGTGCAAGACGACAGTGCTAACCACCGTGCTAGCCGCCATGCCTCGAAAGGCAAAAAAAATAAAATAATAATATGTAAGGCATAATGGCACAATCATCAAACAAAACAAGATAAAGGAAAAAAAAAAAGGAAATAAACCCTGTTCCAAAGTTTGCATACTTTTAGGTATTATACAAAAGACACTTTGACAAAGGTTACCCAAGCAGCAGTTCACCGTACCTTTAAATGTCTGAAAGCTAATGTGCTGTGTAAAGCGAAATATTTTACATGTAATTGTTATTACATAGCTATGTAATTTTATAATTTCTATGAATACAGCTTGCAGCTCATGAAAATTAAAAAATCCAGTATCTCAGAATATTAGAATAAAAGAATATTTCATTTCAGGTTTTATTGAATTATTATTCATACAGTATTCATATTATTTATAGCTCAGTCAAGTTCAGTACATGAATGGGGAAGACAGCTGACAGTTGACACTGATTGAAAGGTCAGGGTTCAAGCCGCAGCACTGAAGATGCCACTGTTGAGCCCTTGAGCAAGGCCCATAACCCTCTCTGCTTCAGAGTGCAGAGTGCTGACCCTGCACTTTGACCTCAGATTTCTAACTGGGATTCCTAAATTATGCAATATTTTGTGTGTGCTGTAAGGTACATGAAAATTAATTGAATCTTACATCTTAATCAAGTATGAAGTATCCACAGTCGGTGATGATATGGGTACCATGTCATCTGTTGGTCTTGGTCCACTGTGATTTACTAAGTCCAAGTCGTACCAACGTACCAGGAGACTGTAAAGCACATTATGCCTTTTTCTGCTGACAAGCTTTATGAAGATCACCAAAACTTCCATGAACTGGTTTGCTGACGGTGATATGACTGTGCTTGGTTGGCCAGCCAACTCACCTTACTTGAACCCTAGAGAGAATCTACAGACTATTATCAAGATGAGAAGACCCCCGACCCAAACAATACAGACGAGCTGAAGGCTGCTATCAAAGTAACCTGGTCTTCAAAGAACGTCTCTGCAGTGCAACAACCTGATCACCTCCATACCATGCTGCATTGAGGCAGCATTAATGCTGTGGAACTGTAAAATCATTTTACCAGCAAATGTCAACGAAGTAAACAGAGTGTTTCACTGCCCTCCAGCACACACTCCCTGTTATTCTGTTTGAACAATCCTAAGTCTCAGAACTACCCTCCTTTGTGTTTTCTCCATTTTCAGACATCATTAAGACCATGAAACCCTTGTCTTCCATCCTGGAACTATTACTTTCACGCATAATCAAGGACTGCAACTTAGGTGGCAGTCCTATAATTACCACAATCATTAATCACTCTCTTAAATCAGGTAATGTTCTGCCTCTGTGCACCATTCCGTCCATGCAGATGATCCAGAATTCAGCTAAATAGCTTGTTTTAAACCTTCCTCCCACATCACCCCACTTTGCTCCTTGCACTGACTTCCTGTAGCTGCTGCATCAAATTCAAATCACCAATGCGTGCCTACAAAGCTAAAAACAGCCCAGCACCCACTTACCTCTCGGCTCTAATCACACCCCGCACTGCACCACGTTCCCTCCGATCCTCCAGCACTGCTCGGTTGGTCCCAATAACTGCTCAACTGGTCCCAGAGATCGAGGAAGACATGCATCTGTTCTGGAACCTAGATGGTGAATTTAACTTCCTCTAGATGTTTGTACAGCCGAGTCGGCTGTCCCATATGACAGTGACGTCAGGGAAGAAAAACTCCATAGATCCTCCATAGGTGATAACTTGATTAAGTACATTCAGGTGGTCAGCTGACTTCATTTTATTTCCACATAACGTTGCTAAGTCTAGACCTAAGCAACTGATCAACCCCAGATCATAACACTGTCTTTAGAGGCTTGTACAGTGCCTCTATGCATGATCGGAGCATCGCTTCATGTCCTTCCCTTCTTACCCGGGATCATTATTCTAAAGCCTTTTTTCTTTTGTATCAATCCTGAGACTTCTTATCACATTGTGTGTGTGTATGTGTGGAAACGCTTTTACTTTCACTATTGAACACAGCTTTGGTTTTTACTGGAATTTCTTTTTTACCATGCAACTTCACCAAGAGTTAAAGTGATCTCCCATTAACACCCAGGATGTTCTTATCCCAATTACAGGTATTTTAATGTTTTCTTCACTATATGTAGGCCAATAATTGACCCTTCCGAAAGCTATTCTTCAGCCAGGCAGTGTAGCTATACTTACCAAGAAATAAGACCATATGTTTCCTCTTTTATTTTGCAGCATTTAGACACTAACGCAGACTGCTGAATTAAAAGGAAATATTTCAGGAGGTTCATTCAGTCTTTAGAAAACAATTAACTGAAAGTTGTAGCCAAAGCCAGACCTGACCTCTCTGCGGCTCTACCCAAAAACTCTACTGACCTGTAGACCATGTAAACCATTTGCCATTACCACACACACACCTGACACCCTAGTTAATTTATAATTTAGCTTGACTTTTAATTCTATTCATGGCTTCAGGCCTATTCAAACTCGCATACTGAACTGTGAACTTTGTTTTGTTAAGGTTTTTTTTAAATTAGGAATTATTCTCAATCAGGACAGCTTTACAGGACATTTTACATAATCATGCTCCTGGACTGATTAATTGAAACCGTTGAGGCGGACTAATTTCTCCCACACCTACACACACATACAATATACTGGACTTTAAAAAATTTTATACATTCACTTACACAATGAAAATATATATTATTGTATATAATTGTAAATATTATAATAGTATCTGGTGCTCTGCAGTGTCTATTTTTTGTACAACACACGAGAGCTACTTCAGCAATTGAACGAAAAGTAGAACGGCGGTCCGTTCCTAGCTGTGACAATTTGTAAGTCGGAGACTACCTGTCATTATTTAAACAAGCAGGATCTTACCTCTTGAATAGCTTGGTTTGTAAATATGTAAATAGATTTAAGAGAAAAGTTAGAAAACCTTACCATGACTCACGATCTCAGTGCAGAAACAGAAGCATAATAGTATTATGAATTATTGTGTATTGGGTTCTGCACTGACAAAAATGCCGTGTGAATCTGACATGAGTACAGTGACCATCTGCGCATGAAGGCAATCGCTCCACATTTACACACCAGTCGACTCATCTGGCGTTTTATGAACATAGCAGCGTACTCCGACATCAAAGCCAGGTGTGTTCATGGATCAAACACGTTTCATGATAACATTGTGTTTATGTTTGCTTAAAATAAAATGATAGAATGTCTAAACACACAGAAGTGAATAGAAAATAAAAACAAGCGTACCAGCTTTTTGTTTCAGACACACGTACAACAAAAAGTCAAAAAGGAGAGGTGAAAAACAGAATAAGAAATAAAAGAATAAAAAAAAAATGAGACAGGACATGTTTGAGTCGGGAGACTGGGATTGTTTTCATTTTTCATCTTAAGGTTGTTTGTGTGCATCTCAAAAAAACAAAACTAACAACAACAACAAAAAAAATCACAGATTTTGTTTTTAAAGGAAGTAAAAGGACAGAAACAGGAACACGTACAGAGCCGTTATCAAAAGTGTGATTCTGTACAAATCTGTACAAACCCCGGTGGAGCGACCTCATGTGGACAAACAGAGAGAGAGAGAAAGAGACACATACACATGGGCACCTGTCTCTGTCTCTCACTCTCAACATCCAGTCGCTCACCTGCAGAGTGTTTCACTTACAAAATATAAATATATCTCAGCGGTAAAAAAATAATCAGGCAAACTCCGGTACAAATAGAATTAGACGTGTTCTGTGTAAAACCAGACTACGCTTCGCTAGCAGACGTCTCGTCCACGGCAGCTTTGGATCGTGACTAAATCCTACAATCAGGATCTGTTAAATAGCCCCGCCCCCTCTCATATGGATTTGGTATGGCCTTTGGTTTCCGCTCAATCAGCGGCTCAGTGCGTTTTAGCTCAGACGGCGGGGGATGGGTGAGGGGCGGGATTTGGGGTTTGAAAGTGTTTTGTAGTCTGGGAAAAGGACGGAGAGAGTCCGGGTCCGTCCCGGCGTGGTGGACGCGCCAGTCCGAGTCCCGTCCTGATTCAGCAGAACCACTGAGGAGGCGGGTTCCCACGGCGTGGACAGGGCGTCAGTTCTCCTTCACCTCAGACGAGTTTGTTTCCGTGTGGACAGGTGGGTCCGACTCAGTTCTGCACTTTTTACCCGGCCGCTCCACGCTCTGGCTGTCCTGAGGACGCTTAAGCGTCCCGTTTCGCTCACACCCGTTGGAATCGGTGCCGTCTGACTGCGGGTTTTCGTGTCTGCCGTCCGTGTCCGTGCTGGGGGCGGAGCCGTGTACACCGAGACCTGCGGCGGGGAATTAGCTGTGTTAATCAGCCTGAACATTTTATTAACGCGGGCATAAAAAATTTTTTTTTTTAAAACTATGTTCATGCTCACCATTGTGGGTGGAGCCATCGCTTCTGTCTGATTGGTTAATAGAGGTAGGGGGCGTGGCTGCTCGACTTGACGCTGCGCTCTCTGTTTCATCCAACAGACGATCCATATAATCCCTAAAACAAACAAAAAACAGACACACCCACTTATATCATTATAAAGGATTTGACAGCACACCTGTAACCATAGCAACGATAACGGGGCACGTACGTGACGCCCGGGTGCAGGTTGTACTTCCTCTTGCCGAGGCGCGTTTGCTGAGCAAAGAAGTCGTACCGCTCGGATTTCTTCCACATGTAGTAGAAGGCCACGCACTCGCCCACGGACCGCGTCCTGACCTGGAACAAACATCGTCGCGTCGTTAGTGTCACCGCGTTCCATATACCATAGCGACACGCTGTACCCGACGCGGCGTCTTACCTTGTTGGCCTGGATGAGGTGGAAATCTTTCCCGTACGCCTTCAGGCCCTGTTCGAAGTGTCGACACTCCTCCTCCGTCCACACTGAGAGCTCTTCTGCAGAGGAGACACCATGAGGACAGCCCCAGCAACGCTAACACACACATAGCCACGCTCACTGGCACAGCGAAGACTTACCTCGGGTCGCTTTAACGTTAAATCTCAGTCTTCTCAGAGCTTCTTCTGTGTCAAAGTCACACTTCACCAATTCATACAATGCCTGCACACACACAAAATTACTGACACATGCTTCAAAATGCTAATCAGACGTGTCCGTCACCTCTGACACGAGATTACCTGTTCGCTGTCTCTGATGTGCGAGCCCTCGGGTATGGCGTCGACCCCGGTCTCGTCCCCGGTGCGTTTACACGCCTCCGTCAGGAACTCCACCACCGTGTGCTCGGGCAGGAACTCCGGGTTCCACAGCAGCTGGTCGTCGTTCTCGTACACTGAACACCGACAGGAGAACGTCAGGACTCGAGAGAAGTGTGTGTGTGTATGCGAGTGTGCGTGTGTGTGCGGTGTACCTCGTTCATTTTCTTTATATTTACAGAGTCCTGAAGGAGTTTCGGCTTGATACATCGATCCCACCATGATCTCCTGTTACACACACACACACACACACACACACAGATGACATAAGCAGTCATGACATACACCTCAGTAGGGAGTAGGCAGGAGTATTAAAAACAGAGGGGCATTTACTTTTTTCCAGTCCTCTGAGGGAACGTAGTCCTCGTCCTCCTCAGACTCCTCATCCACTTCATTATCTGGAAAGAGGTGGAGTTTCAATTCACATGCCTGTCTGATAACACACTCCAGGTGTACAGGTATGCCAATGTAAGTGTATAGAATAAAGGCAAACGGTATTGTAGGGTAGTGTACAGTACAGGTGAGTATTAACATACAGGTGAGTATTAACATACAGGTGAGTATTAACTACAGGTGAGTATTACTGTACAGGTGAGGAGTATTAATGTTCAAATGAGGAATATTATTAGTGTACAGGTGAGAAGTATTATTAGTGTACAGAGGAGTATTAACGCACAAATTAAGAATATTATTAGTGTACAGGTGAAGAGTATTACTAGTGTTCAGAGAAGGAGTACCTAGAATACTTTACTCAACCTGTATATTAGATCCTATACCGACACATTTTCTTAAACAGATAGTACCAGCAATAACAGAACCCCTGTTGAGAATAATTAATTCCTCACTCAGCAGTGGGTATGTTCCAAAATCTTTTAAATTAGCAGTTATAAAAACGCTATTTAAGAAACCTGACCTCGACCCCTGTCAGCTGTCCAATTACAGGCCGATATCAAACCTCCGCTTTATCTCTAAGATTCTGGAAAAGATAGTAGCGGAGCAGCTATGCTCATATCTACATAAAAATAGCATACATGAACTGTATCAGTCAGGATTTAGGCCTCATCACAACACGGACACAGCAGTAGATTAGTTGTAGTACATTTAAATGGTGACCATTCTGCATGTTCTAAAGTAGAGTTTGGTGTTCCACAGGGTTCAGTTTTAGGTCCAATGCTTTTTTCCCTGTACATGCTTCCTCTGGGCAACATAATTCATAAGCATGGTATTAGTTTTCATAGGTTGCTTGTCAGTACCACATATTATGAAAACTACATAAGGTAAGGAGTATTATTAGTGTAAAGGTGAGGAGTATTATTAGTGTAGAGGTGAGGAGTATTATTAGTGTAGAGGTAAGGAGTATTATTAGTGTAAAGGTGAGGAGTATTATTAGTGTAGAGGTGAGGAGTATTATTTAGGGATGCACCGAAATTTCGGCCGCCGAAAATTTTCGGCCGAAATAGCATTATCGGTTTCGGCCGAAACGTAAGAAAGCGCCGAAAATAAAAGCCGAAATTGTCGCAACGCCTCTCCCATCCTCCCGTCTCGTTCGCGCTGTCATTACGCATCAAACACGGAGTATGTCGGCGGTTTGAAAGCACTTCAAAGTTTCAGATGAGGACAGCAAAGTTGCAATATGCAACATTTTTTTAATACAAACAAAAAGAAAATATTTTAAACATGTTTTTTAATGAAGCCATTTTCGGTTTCGGTATCGGTTTTCGGCCAAGTTCATCCAAAAATTTCGGTTTCGTTTTCGGCCCAGAATTTTCATTTCGGTGCATCCCTAGTATTATTAGTGTAGAGGTGTGAGAGGAGTACTAACTGTTGAAGTATCTGCAGTTTGGAGAGCGGAGGAGTTCTTTAGCAGAGAGAGAACGACCCTCACCACCAGTCTGACTGTCCACACCTTGAGACACACTCTTTACACACTCATCCTGGAAAAACACACACACAAATACAACTGTAATAAATGATATGAACCAATGCCAGAGTACGATGTATTAAAGTGTAATGAAGGAGCTCCAGGTTAAGGTGTGAGCAGTGAGAACTCTTCACCTTGTTCCTCTTTAGCTCCCCAGTGCTCCTGCTGCTCTCATCATTATCCACCTCCTCCACTTCATCATCTTCATCCTCCTCCTCCTCGACGTCGCCTTCCTCCTCCTCCTCCTCCTCTTCTTCCTCCTCCTCTTCCTCGGGGGAGCCGGAGGCCTCGTACCCGTACAGACTGCGCAGCTCCTGGATCGGCATCTCGCTCTCCTGATCACAGGAACACTTCACCCTACAGACTCACCGTGTGTGTGTGTGTGTGTGTGTGTGTATTTACAGTGTGTAAGTGTGTGTGTGTGTTACCCGTGTGAGTTCCTCGATCTCAGTGGTGAAGGGGGTGTCTCTGGTCAGCTCCTCGTCCTCACTCGTGCGCTCGTCCTCAAATTCATTCACCCTCTCTCCTGACTGCTCCAGATCCACACTGTCTGATCCCACGGACACTCCTGGGTGTGCACACACACACACACACACACACACAGCGTGTAACCATGTGTTTAATAGTTCAGTATATCAGTCAGACTATTGTGTGCGTGTGTGTGTGTGTGTGTAAGAGAGAGAGAGAGAGAGATGACTCTTACCTGGGCTTGAGTTCCCCAAGGAGGACTGTAACAGAACACACACACACCCACACACACACAAAATATTAGAATCAGAGGTAACGTCTTGTCATAAAAGACTAAAGAATCGAGAACATGTAAAGAGATTATCAGACGCTAGGGGTCTTAAATCAGACTCGGTCTAGCTCCGCCCACACCCGAGCTAGTTACGCTTATACAGTGGATCCTTGGATTACGAGCATAATTCGTTCCGAAAGCTCGCATTCCGAAACACTCGTAAATCAAAGTGAATTTTTCCATAAGACATCATGGAAACTTAAATAATTTGTTCCACAGCACAAAAAAAATAATACATAAAAATAATTTACACAAAATATAAAGTAAAAATAAAACAAATTAACCTGCACTTTACCTTTAAAAACAAAGTAAAAATAAATCCAAACAGATAAGTGTTTCCGTTTGTGCTCGCAGGTGCTGTGAGAGTATGTGTATGTTAGTGTATTTGTGAAGCTCAAGTAGGAGAAGACTCTCACTTTCAGACCATTCCGTCTCCCCCCTCTCATCTTACACAGTAAACCTTTCTCCCCTCTCTTATTTGAACTTCACACACACATATTAACGAAAAGACTGTTTTGTCGGAAAAAATTAGCAAAGAATATCGCTAATGTGTGAGCGCATTCTAATAGAATCACTGCTGTAAAGTAAAACTAACAAACAAATGAACCTGCACTTTACCTTTGAAAAGAATCGCAACAAACTGTTTCTGGGTAGAGCAGAGAGTGTGTGTGTGTGTGTGTGTGTGTGTGTGTGTGAAGCAGAGAGGGGGTGTGGGGGGTGTAAAGGAGCAAGAGAAAGAGAGAATGTGTGTGTGTGTGTGTGTTTGTATGAAGGGGCATGGTCTCAAATTAGGCGCGCACACATAATGACAGGCTTAAACACAGAGGGACAAAATGGATTTTTAACCTCTCTAAGGAGACTTTCTTTTGCTTAACACACGTGCACGGATGTTGATTATACCAGTAAGAGGCACGCACTAAGACCCAGCAGTGGACACGAGTACCCACAATTCCGCAGCGCAAGAGAGAAAAAACGCTGGTTTAGTTGTGATTACGTGACGCTTGGTGTCAAAACAAGAAGCGCATACGCAATACATGATACTCGTAAACCAAGACTTGTTCGTATTCTAAGTCAAAATTTATTACAAATCTTTGTTCGTCTTGCGGAACACTCGTAAACCGCGAGTGTTATTAGTGTAGAGGTCTGAGGTTTCACTGTATAATCACACAAACCGTCCTAAACCGATAAGGAGCTAACCGCTGCAACAGAGGACCGTTCATTACATCACCAACCCAATGACATCATCATGGACATTTCTACTTATCCTAATTAAAAAAAAATTAACTCCTGTTATTAGATGAGACCTCCGACAGTGCTATGGTAAAATCGTCCGGTGGTGGTGGTGATGTTTGCGATCGGGGGTTGATTTGTAAAGATCGGACACGTCTTCGGCGGCGCCCTGGTGGGGTTTTATCGGTATGAGCTGGCAATCTGAAATAATCTGGGACTCCGTTATACGGTTCCCCCTGACACAGACCGTGTCCTGTTTCACTCTTCCTATTTTCCCTAGAAATTTCCTTAAGAAGAGTGACACGAGACACAGGTTGTGTCAGGGGGGATGGTACAACGGAGCCCATGATTATGCCTTCAGATCGGATCGGACTTAGATCAGACTGTCCCGACTCGGAGGAGGTCACATGATGCGGATTTACTCCACATCTTAAGACTAACACCAGACATCTGATCAGTTCTCCTTTACACACACACACACATAAAGTGTTTTAAGGGGGACATCCTGCCCCTCCTGCATCACACCCCCCCATGTACCCCCAGAAAATACATTAAAACAATGTGTATAAGTTATAAAAGTCAATTAAAAGTAACAATAATACAGCTTATTACATTCCTTTGTTGGTCTGGATTTGCCGAGGAGTGTGTACGTGACCGTGTAAACTTCCTCCAGCATACACACACACACACACACACACACACAGAGAGAGAGAGAGAGAGAGAGAGATAGCTTGGCTTAGCTAACCCTGCTAACACTCAATATCCAACAGCATCACTCCACACACACACACACCGCTTCTCCTGAATAAAACCCCCGGCTCCCTGTCTCAGTGACCCCCCCCACCCCACCCCCCAGTCCAGGATGGGAATCTGCCCCCACCCCCGGGGCTAACAGCGCGAGCGGGCTAATAACTTTACCTCAGGATGAAAACAGTGTAAAATCCAACAAGTTTTAATAACTACAAATCGCTCAGGTCTACACAGCGCCGCCAGGGGGAAAATACACAGGTTATATTTTAGTCTAATTTAATTTCATAACGCACAGCCTGCTAAAATTAAAACGCGACCTCAATTTGTTTGTTTTTTGTTTTTTAAAAGGAAAAAAAATCATTTAGAATTTTCCCTTACCTCCGCCATATTGGATCTACTGAAGAGTTCCCGGCAGGTCCCGGATGTACATCTGCGCATGCGCAGCACAAGCTCCGTCTCACTGAGGTACAAAACAAACAAAACAAAAGCGTCAATTTGTTCGTGTCACAAAATAAACCGAACAGTTTATTAATTAAATAAAATAATATATATATATATATATATATATATATATATATATATATATAATTAAAGTGAGGCATAAAGGTTAAATAATATCTAACTTTAAAAAAGTTTTAAAATCTACAAATTGTATATGTAAAAACAATTAAAAAACATGTTTTTTTTTTGGTTTGCAAATTAATTCTAACTTATTTTTTAAGATTTGCTTGGATTATATCGTATTCACACTAAGAATTAAAATTTTGCAAGAATTTCGCTCCGACATGCAAACCGAATGCCAGCTAAGTTGCGCGTAGCATTTACTGGAGTTCTGGAGCATTTACGCAATTTATTACGACAAGATTTATATCATACAGTAATACACATTTACACCTTAAGAACGCCAGAATGAATTATATATTAAAGTATTTTAAATCATATTATTCAATAAAACGAAAATCTTCAGCAGAAGTTCGGTCTCACTGAGGTAAAAAAAAAGGGGAGGGGCGTGAAAAACAGTTTTACAGAATAAAATGAACAGTTTATTAATAAAAAAAAAATTAACTTAAAATTTTTACATAGTAAAGTAAAACCAATTAAAATAGAGATATAGTTTACAAAATATCTCTAAATTGTCATTTTTAATTTGCATTGAATTGTATTTGAATTCTAGACTAGTTTATCTATGTCGCTCTGACGCTTTTCATATCATTACATAATTATTTTCTTTATCATTTTTATTTATATAAGAATACAGTTGAACCAGCCTCCCTTACACATTTTCACCTTTAGAATTGAAACTCAGCATGTGAAGGATCATAATGCGTAAAACACACTATTACACATCGGCCAGTTCTGAATGAGCAGTCTGATTAGAACTATTAAACAATTCGCGACATTTCCTGAATGTACATTTGTACACATGCAGCAGAAGGTCTGTCTATCTATTCAACTTTAGCAAACTTTGTGTTGCCAGATTGGATATTTCTATTAAGTAAAAACAATACAAAACAGAAAAGTGAAAAAATAAACGGTTGTAGTGTAAACATTTATATACTGTACATTTAAAGCAAATAATGATATACATCTTACAGACCAGATCTCATGCATAATGAAACCATCAGGTATCTCAGTGTTTATTAAAAAAAACTACAATACACTATAATTATACAACATATAATATAATAGGGTGCACATCAGAATTATCAACACTTTTCTTAAACAGGAGAAATAATACAATACATAAAATACAAATTTACACACATGCAACTATATCCTTTTACTTACATCACAGCATGTTTCGTAACAGTATTTATCTTAGTAATATACTGACATGCAGTATTTTAAAATAAGTAGGCCTGAAAATACATTTCTGGATAAACTTGGTATTGTTGTATAGTGTCTCTCTTGATCTCTGTGAATGCGTTGACTCATGTCCTGTTTCCTCAGAACAGTTAAAACATCTATTTTCACCCATTTCCATTGGGGAAAAACTAAACAAGCTTAAAAAATAAGATGGTTGATGGTTTTATTACAGCAAGCTTTTTTGGAGGCTCGTTAAGATTATACCAGTTTCATAATAAATAACATTTATTCATCAGATTGTCCAGAATACTGTCCTTCATCATCTCCTGTCCTCTCCAGAACGTACACTTGATGATATTTTAGCATGCCGAATAGTACACATGCTCATGCTAGCAGCCCATTCCGCTCAGGTCACTGATTCGGTCTAGTTTAAAGCCGAAGCAGTTTTTACGAGCCTCTCTCTTACTTGACGCTCTTCTCCTCCACAGCATGGACCACTGCTTTTTCTTCAGGCTCACATCCGAATCTGTTCTATTCATTATCAGGATCTCTGATACGTTCCCCGCTGCAGTCTTATTCACCTAAACTCACACACACGCACAAACACACACAGTGTAAGTACGATATCAAGTTTGTCTAGTAGAGTACCAAAGTATCATATAAATTATAAAGCACTTAAACTGAAATAACTATACTGTAATATAAACTATGAACACTTTTATGCACGGTCTGCTCTAAACTGTAGATCCACCAGATGGAGCTCTCTAAATTACACTTCGCCCACTTTTAGGAGAATGGAATAGTTTTTATTTTATAACTATATTAGCATTATTACAATAAACCCAAGAAAACAACTACATCACTACATCAATACATTTAAATTTAAATAATTTAGAATAATTATTACTATCTTATTACTTTATTGTATTGTATTAAGATATCCATCATACATATATAATTGTTTTTCTTTTTTTTTTTTACTTTTTATTAATATGAACATTACACTGAATATTATTGTAGCTGTACAATAAAAATAACATATTTTTTAAATAAAATATATGAAAATAAGAAGATAAGGTGTATCTTTAAAAATAATCAAATAAAAATTAAAATGTCCAAAATCCTTCATGTATTTGGACTTTAATAATGGACTTCGACCTGTCACATGAGATATTTCTGATTATTTTAGGCATTTGTAAACAATTTGCATATACAGTATTTTTAAAACAAAAGTAAAAACAGCTCGTTCTTCATAAAATGCAAAAATAAATCCACCTTAAGAAATGAAATTTAAGTTTTTGCTGGGAAACTTTCAAAATTATTTTTAAGTAGCACTTAAAATACACAATGCAAGAAATTGTACAAAAATATAATACACAGAAAAATATTATACAACTCTAATAACTGTGATATGTGAATCCCTTGTGGTCTAACCTGTGGCCCCACCCACTTATATATAGGATATTTTTTAGTAAAAGTTGTACCTCCTGTCTGAATTAAAACATCATCTTGGGCAAAGTGAAGACAACATTTTTTAAAATTACAAAAGAAATTTTTTGTTTTTGTATTTTAATGTGGTTCAGAATATGTGTGTTTGTGATAGCGTATGTAAAGTTAAAAAAAATTGTATTATTACAGAGATATAAATATGTGTGTGGGTGTGGTGGAGCAGATCAGAATCTTTCTCTGATTGGTTTCTGTACTGTTCCTGAATCCACCGCCCAGCTGCTACAATCTGCCTTGATTGACCATATTAAGGATCAAACCTGGTGTATTCCAGTGGAACATCAAGCACCTCCTCATCAGTGCACACACGTATGAATCTTCATGGCTGGATTTTAAACCTTTAGACCCTTTCAACACTTTATGATGTGCTGTCACTGCACTCCTGTGCTAATGAAAGCATTTTCAGATCACTGAACTCAGATTTAATCCAATTTACCTTTAAGAACGTTGACTTAGACATGCTAACGTTGCAAAGTATAAGCATTTCACTGCATAGTGTACTGCGTATGACTGTGTATGTGACAAATAAAATTTTAATTTTAAGTTTTAAAATCATTTTATTTTGCAAACCATAATCTAACTCTCTTGTTACTTTACAATCAACTAATCACACAGGACAGATGTAAACACACTCCTCCATCGGAGCATATATGTATACTAACCATGAGCTGGAGCGATGTTAGCGGTTTGGTGCCGGACTTCAGAAACACGCTGATCACTAGCACTCCGAACACCAGGGTGTAGTACGTGATAGCCATGACCTCCTCAGACCTCAGAACATCTGGACTAAACCGCCTGGTCTGCAGACTCTGATTTATAACCCAATTATAACCATGATGTCACCACCATTCTCCTGACTGTTCTCCTTATCTGCTGATGATCATGTGACACCCAGGAAGCATGCCAGTCATGGTGTGGGTACTGATAATTACAGCATTTACGGCCTGTAGACCTCGATCCGACCGAGATATGGAGGTCACAACACCATGACTCATTACCTGTAAATGGACCAGGAATGTGGTGGATAATAGTGCATAAGGTATGTTTACAAACATACTGGAATAAGCTAAATCAATGAAAATATTGCAAACACAGGAATTTCCCATAGGAGTTGAGAACTCTGTACTCTGGGGAAATCCATAAAGATTGTATGTAGAAACTGTAGTAGAATGTTCTTGCGGTAAATGGGTTGTATGTAGAATATTTTTGGGATGCTAAGAACACCTAGGTATTCAATGATCAAGCATATGGGATGGTGCAGGGCCACAGGGCCACAGTCCTTGAAAGTTCCTTTGGGAATGTCTGATAAGGACTGTCTCAAAACAGTAAACCCCTGGACTGGACTGGCCAGTCCCAACCAGTGCACTTGCACAGGTTGCTAGAAATGAAACAGCAGGTCTTTAGGGGATGATGTACCATTACCAGTACCTTCAGAGACTGGGAGGTTTACATCAAAGATTTGATTAACACCGCTGCAGTATAGTAGAAAACAAACTGTTCATGGGTGCTGGTCCCTGATATATTAGTTAGTTCAAGCAACTAATCTGTCTGGGAGCTGATGTATCCTGGTGATCAGTGAACTCCTGACTACCTCAAAGGGCCCGAAGCGTGCAGGTTCCCAAGTGTTGATATATATGTGGAGCAGGTTGGACTCCTAAACGGAAGGTCTGGAAACTGAAAGTTGCTGGTACAATGCTGGTAAAATTACAGCAGTGGTTCACACCCCTGGTCTTGGAGGAGACCGTGTCCCATGTTTCCCCACACACCAAGTTTAATTCACAAAAAGGCTGGGCTCTCCAGGTCCAGTGCTGGGAACCCCTGTCTTAGTGATGATGGGGCTGAACATATCAAATTATATTCATTAATATTGATAATAATAAAAATTATATAAAGTTTGTATAAAGTCTGGTTTGATGTGGAACCACTAAACAAGACCCATCGCTTAAGTACTGTTTCCATGGTAACCACGTGCGCGCGTGTCGCCTCGGAACTTCAACTCCCAGAATGCACCGGTGCGAGTTGACTCTTGACCCCGGAAGTGTAGACTGTCCCGTTTTAAACAGCTCGGTTTGGAGAAAGGCTCGTGATTTGGGACAGACATTACCGGGTGAGTGTGAGATTATTAACAGAGATAAATAAAGACTGACGCGCTGTGTGTCTCTGTCTGTGTCTGTGTCTCTGTGTCTGTGTGTCTCTTTAATCAGAGTAAACCAGGGAAGGTCAGTGATGCTAACCGCGTAATAGCTCTGTGTGTGTGTGTGTGTGTGTGTGTGTTAGCAGAGTTAGCTTTAATACAAGGGGGTTTAATATAATGTTATAAACAGATTAATCACAATGATACACAAATTTATCACACACACACACACACACAAAGTGTGAGTGAAGCTCTGTACATCTGTACTGTTAGGGTTTAAATCAGGAGGAAAAGATAAACAACAACATCATCATCATCACAGCTGGACAACAGTCTCTCTCTCTCTCTCTCTCTCACACACACTCACACAGTCACAGAAAAATATTCTCTCATCATGTCTGTGTTGCTGTTTGTCTGTCTGTCTGTCTCTCCACCTGTCTGTCCATCTGTCTCTCCACCTGTCTGTCCATCTGTCTCTCCACCTGTCTGTCTGTCCATCTGTCTGTCTATTTCTCTCCACCTGTCTGTCTGTCCATCTGTCTCTCCACTGGTCTCTTCACATGTCTGTCCATCTGTCTCTTCACCTGTCTGTCTGTCCACCTGTCTGTCCATCTCTCTCCACCTGTCTGTCGGTCTGTCTCTCCACCTGTCTGTCCGTCTGTCTGTCCATCTCTCTCCACCTGTCTGTCTGTCCGTCTGTCTCTCCACCTGTCTGTCTGTCCGTCTGTCTCTCCACTGGTCTCTTCACCTGTCTGTCCGTCTGTCTCTCCACCTGTCTGTCCATCTCTCTATCTACCTGTTTTTTCGTCTGTCACTCCACCTGTCTGTCTGTCTGTCCATCTGTCTGTCTATTTCTCTCCACCTGTCTGTCTGTCTCTCCACCTGTCTGTCTGTCCATCTGTCTCTCCACTGGTCTCTTCACCTGTCTGTCCATCTGTCTCTTCACCTGTCTGTCTGTCCACCTGTCTGTCCATCTCTCTCCACCTGTCTGTCCATCTCTCTCCACCTGTCTGTCTGTCTGTCTCTCCACCTGTCTGTCTGTCTCTCCACCTGTCTGTCTGTCTCTCCACCTGTCTGTCTGTCTGTCCATCTGTCTCTCCACTGGTCTCTTCACCTGTCTGTCCATCTGTCTCTCCACCTGTCTGTCCATCTCTCTATCTACCAGTTTTTTCATCTGTCACTCCACCTGTTTGTCTGTCTGTCTATCTGTCTGTCCATCTCTCTCCACCTGTCTGTCTCTCCACCTGTCTGTCTGTCCATCTGTCTCGCCACTGGTCTCTTCACCTGTCTGTCCATCTGTCTCTTCACCTGTCTGTCTGTCCACCTGTCTGTCCATCTCTCTCCACCTGTCTGTCCATCTCTCTCCACCTGTCTGTCCGTCTGTCTCTCCACCTGTCTGTCCGTCTGTCTCTCCACCTGTCTGTCCGTCTGTCTCTCCACCTGTCTGTCCGTCTGTCTCTCCACCTGTCTGTCCATCTGTCTGTCCATCTCTCTCCACCCGTCTGTCCGTCTGTCTCTCCACCTGTCTGTCTGTCCATCTGTCTCTCCACTGGTCTCTTCACCTGTCTGTCCATCTGTCTCTCCACCTGTCTGTCTGTCCATCTGTCTCTCCACCTGTCTGTCTGTCCATCTGTCTCTCCACCTGTCTGTCTGTCCATCTGTCTCTCCACCTGTCTGTCCATCTGTCTCTCCACCTGTCTGTCCATCTGTCTCTCCACCTGTCTGTCTGTCCATCTGTCTCTCCACCTGTCTGTCCATCTGTCTCTCCACCCGTCTGTCCGTCTGTCTCTCCACCTGTCTGTCTGTCCATCTGTCTCTCCACTGGTCTCTTCACCTGTCTGTCCATCTGTCTCTCCACCTGTCTGTCTGTCCATCTGTCTCTTCACCTGTCTGTCCATCTGTCTCTCCACCTGTCTGTCCATTTGTCTCTCCACCTTTCTGTCTGTCCACCTGTCTGTCTGTCTGTCAATCTCTCCACCTGTCTCTTCATCTCTCCACCTGACTGTCTGTCCATCTCACCACCTGTCTCTTCGTCTCTCCACCTGTCTGTCTGTCTCTCCGTCTGTCTGTTCGTCTCTCTACCTGTCTGTCCATCTGTCTCTCCGTCTGTCTTTTTGTCTCTCCACCTGTCTGTCTGTCTCTGTCTGTCTTTCCACTGGTCTGTCTGTCTCTCCACATGTCTCTCCGTCTGTCTGTCCGTCTTTCTAGTCAGATTTTGTTACAGCATCACACAAAACTGTCTGTACAGACTTTACTGAATCTCCTGCAGTCTTTAGATCTCTGGCTGAAGTTTAATCTGCACCATCAGTGAATCTAAATGTGGAGTAAAAGTGATGTTATGAACAGTTATGTGTGGGATTTAATAATCTACTGTAAAATAATCTACTAATGCGCTACTGTCTCAATGTAAACAAACACCTGCACCAATAGATATTAATTAGAAAAGATAAAGTGAATATTTTTACCGGGATTAGTTCATATTTTCACTTTGGCTGAAATAACAGCGCTGAAGTGGTATAAGTGATTTTAACACGCTGGAGTGGTTTTAAGACAAAACTTCATCTTTATCCTTTTATCTACTTTTTCCATTTCTCATCTGTGACTTTACTCTCCAATTACCGAACAGGGAGTGTATGTCATGTGACTTGGTACTTGAATATTATAACGAGCCCTGGTCACATGACAAAGTAATTAAATATTATAATGAGTTCTTGTCACATCACCAAGTACTTAAACACTATCTGTCTGTCATTAGAGGATCTTCACCTCTAAAGTTTATGTTTTTTAGACACATGGATGAGACAATGGAGTCGTCCTGTAAACCGAGCGAAGCTGCAGACACAAATCAAGCTCAAAACCGGGTCAAAAGTTCTCAGAAAGCTGCTAGAACCCAGAGAACTCCTCAGCAGAATGGACCGTCCGAGTCAGACACGGGACACGAGAACCAGACGGGACCTGGCCTGAAGCCCGCTAGACGGCGTAAACCTCGCAGGAGCAAGCAGACATCTGGAGGGGCGGAGACGGGGATCGCTGATGAGCTCACACACTCCGCTCCAAACCAGGTACAGAAGAAACACAAGCCCAAACACGTGAACATTGACGACTCCACGCCTCTGAGTGATGGAGGAGGAGGAGGAGGAAAGGAGCAGAGGAAGAGGAATAAGAAGCGGAGGCATCAGAAGAAGCCCACAGAGAACGTGGACGATAAAGCGTGCAAGTCTGGAGCTGTGGAGACTTGCGGCACGCCACTGAAAAACACTAAGGCTCAAGGTAAAGGTGTAAGGAGTGCAGGATATCATATAGAGTCATAGTACAGTAGTTAATGCAACATTAAGATCATAAGTGTGTGTAGGTGTGAACATGAGCCCGAGCCCAGCAGGACAGACCAACAGGATGGACAGAGAGAACGGTCGGAGGAACAGAGGGAGGAAGAGACGTCTGTACGAGGACTACATGTCTGTTAAAGACGTGTCTGATGGGCTGAAAAGGGGAGAGCTTATACAGGTACAGGGACACTCTCTTTATGATTTTGAAATAGCTTCTCTAAAATAAAACAAAAAAAAAAACTACTGAAGATGCATTTTGTTAAAATTGCAAAAACTGATCATTGTTTTTTTTTTTTATTAAATAAAAAAGTGTCTGTTGCTCCAGTGTAAATGTTTTAAATAGTCTTACTAAAAACTTCAAGCAAAACTTCAAGAATTTCAAGCAATGATAGCTGCCAATAACAATGATGGTGTTCTTTTTAGCGTCCGACTTAAAAGAAGAAAACTGAAAACTAGCGGTAATACATGTCATTGAAGGTTAAAGAGTAAAAAGGTTAAAGTAAAAAATAATCTCTGAACTTTAATGTAATCAGTGATATTATTATTATTATTATTTGAGGTTGAAGCCCACGTACATGTCTGTGTGTCTCTCTGTACAGCAGAACTCTCTGTCTAACTTATTAATACAAAGAAATCCCATTCTGTAAGGTTGAGTATCTTACGCCTTGTTTACACTAAGTTGTCCTTCTTTGGTGGTCAGACAAATACACTCCCTGTTCGGTAATCGGAGAGTGAATCACAGATGAGAAATGGAAAAAGTAGATCAAAGGATAAAGATGAAGTTTTGTCTTAAAACCACTCCAGCGTGTTAAAATTCACTTATACCACTTCTTATATTCACTTTATCTTTTCTAATTAATATCTATTGGTGCAGGTGTTTGTTTACATTGAGACAGTAGCGCATTAGTAGATTATTTTAAAGTAGATTATTAAATCCCACACATAACTGTTCATAACATCACGTTTACTCCACATTTAGATTTTACTGATGGTGCAGATTTTGATGGTGTTATTTATTAATTAATTTATTGTCCTCAGGGTGTGTTGAGGATAAACCCAAAGCGATACCATGAGGCGTTCGTTCCCTCTCCTGTAAGTATTTTACTCGCTCGCTTGTAGTTGCTTCCTGGTTGCGTAGACGACACCATACGGCATTATCGTTTACGTTTTGGTGTGTTCTGGTACAGGACGGGTGGGCGGACATTTTCCTAGACGGGATGGTGGCACGGAACCGAGCTCTGAATGGAGACGTGGTGGTGGTGAAGCTCCTCCCTGCTGATCAGTGGAAGGTGAGGGATGTAGACGCTCCAGCGCTGGTGAAGTGTGTGTGTGTGTGTGTGTGTGTGTGTGTGTGTGTGTTAGTGCTCTTACATCAGTGTGTTGTGTTGCAGGTGTCAAATGGGGATGAGAGCGAACAGACGAGTGCGGAGAAAGTGCGACAGGGCGAGACGGTGCCTGATGTTATAGTGGAAGCTCAGTATGGTGAGGAGGAGGAGGATGATGAGCTCTGTAAGAAAATGGATGCAACCTCTCTACAGGATAAAGGTGTGTGTGTGTGCGTGTGTGTGCAGATTGTTATAATGTGAGTGAACAGGGGTGGCAAGTATTATTCCCATTCAATTCAATTTTATTTGTATAGTGATTTTAGCAATTGTCATTGCCGCAAAGCAGCTTCACACAATCAAAAGAGTTATTTAAATTTGTATGAAATGTGAATGTGTATGAATCAAAATGGTCAGTTTGTTCCTGGTCAGTAAGCCGAGGGCGACAGTGGCAAGGAAAAACTCCCTGAGATGGTAATAGGAAGAAACCTTAAGAGGAACCAGACTCAACAGGGAACCCATCCTCATCTGGGTGAAACAGAAAGCAGTAAATGATCTGCATTTATACAGTGTGTTAGGTGGGAGGCAGTTCAGCTATAATAGCTGATGTTAATTGATCTTAATATGGAGTCCAGGTAGTTATTGAAGACTCAGGTAGACTTGTCGGAAGTTCCAGTTCTGAACTATCGAACTGTCAAGTCCCCAGAGAAACAGTTGCCAACACCAGTCGAGGCCAGAACCGTCTTCTAGGTAGAGAGAATCATCCCCAGACACCAGACGCATCCCAGAGAGACACACGGGGCATCCATGTGACGAGATCTTCAACCAGAAGCGGGGCACCAGGATGGGTCAGACAGGTCGGAGGGCAGAGGGAGTCTGGATCACTGGCAGCTCAGGAACGACATGTGTAGCTCGACAGAGAGAGAGAGAAAGAGTGAAAGGGGGAGACAGAAGGAGAGAGGAAAGAGAAAGAGGGGGGAAAGAGAAGAGATGGCAGTTAGGTATGGTCACAGTCACACAATGTATAATGTGAATGTATATTAACTGTAGAGTGCAAGCAGAGACTCCGGCAGGACTATGACAGCATAACTAAAAGGGAGAGCCAGAAGGAAACACAAACATGAGGGAGAACTGAGATGTAAAGCAAACAATCACCTCACCGTCAGCAAACCTGAGTGATCAATGAGAGTGAGGAAGACAGCATCCAAACATACCAGTTCACCATAATACTCTACGTCCATGAGTCCCCCAGATCTGCTCCTTTACCTAAGGCTAATCTATTTATAAAAATGCTTGGCTAAATAAATAGGTTTTTAGCCTGGACTTAAACACTGAGACTGTGTTTGAGTGCCGAACACTATTTGAAAGACTATTCCATAACTTTGGGGCTTTGTAAGAAAAAGCTCTGCCCCCAGCTGTATTTTTCATAATACGCGGTACTGACAAGCAGCCTGCATCCTTTGATCGAAGTAGGCGTGGCGGATCGTAAGACACTAGCAGTTCACTCAGGTACTGCGGCGCGAGACCATTTAATGCTTTATATGTCAAGAGTAGTATTTTAAAATCAATGCGGAATTTCACAGGGAGCCAATGGAGTGAAGATAAGATAGGGGTGAGGTGCTCATATCTTCTGGTTCTGGTGAGGACTCTCGCTACTGCATTCTGGACTAGCTGAAGCTTATTTATGCATCTAGCTGAACAACCAGACAGTAAGGCATTACAATAGTCCAACCTAGAGGTGATAAAAGCATGAACTAGTTTTTCTGCATCGTTTAGCGACAATATATTTCTTATCTTGGCAATATTTCTGAGGTGAAAGAATGCTATCCTGGTAATATTATCTACATGAGCTTTAAATGAAAGGCTGGAATCTATAATCATATCAAGGTCTTTTACTGTTGCACTTAATGGAACAGAAAGGCCATCTAAAGTTACAGTGTGATCTAAAATTTTACTCCTAGCTGTATGCGGTCCTATGACTAGAACTTCTGTCTTATCCGGATTTAGCAGAAGGAAGTTAATTAGCATCCAATTTCTTATGTCCTGCACACATTGCTCAACTTTAGTAAGCATTTTTTTCTCATCAGGTTTTGCTGAGACATATAGCTGTGTGTCGTCAGCATAACAATGAAAACTAATACCATGCATAATTACGGATTATGTTGCCCAGAGGAAGCATGTAAAGGGAAAAAAGCAGTGGAACTAAAACTGAACCCTGCGGAACGCCAAACTCTACTAGAGAACATGCAGAATAATCACCATTTAAGTCTACATACTGATAACGATGGGTTAGATAGGATCTGAGCCAGGAGAGGGCTGTACCCTTAATTCCTGCTACATTTTCTAATCTGTAAAGAAGAATAACGTGATCAATGGTGTCAAAAGCTGCACTGAGGTCGAGTAATACAAGCATAGTTACACAACCCTGATCAGAGGCCAATAGAATGTCATTTACTACTTTAACGAGTGCTGTCTCTGTACTGTGATGAGGCCTAAATCCTGACTGATACAGTTCATGTATGCTGTTTCTATGTAGATATGAGCATAGCTGCTCCGCTACTATCTTTTCCAGAATCTTAGAGATAAAGCGGAGGTTTGATATTGGCCTGTAACTGGACAGCTGACAGGGGTCGAGGTCAGGTTTCTTAATTATTGGTTTGATAACTGCTAATTTAAAAGATTTTGGAACATAACCAATGCTGAGTGAAGAATTAATTATTCTCAACAGGGGTTCTGTTATTGCTGGTACTATCTGTTTAAGAAAATGTGTCGGTACAGGATCTAATATACAGGTGGATGAATTTGAAGAAGAGATGAGTGAAATTAGTTCATTCTCTTCAAGGGGAGTAAAGTATTCCAGGTTCTGATCTGACATGGCTAGTTTAACATCTGCATCAATTACATTGTTCTGTTTCGAAGCTTTAATTTTATGGCTAATATTTACAATTTTATTATTAAAAAAGTTCATGAAGTCCTCACTATTGCATGATGTTGTTGTGGAGATTTCTGCAGTGGTCTTATTTCTGGTTAATTTGGCTACAGCATTAAATAAAAATCTAGGATTATTTTTTCTATTTTCTATAAGAGTGGAGAGATATGTTGATCTAGCTACACTAAGAGCTTTTCTATAGTTCAGGATGCTCTCCTTCCATGCTATTTGAAATACTAACAATTTAGTTTGACGCCATGTACGTTCTAATTTCCGAGCGTTTTTATTTTTTAAGTGCGCGTGTGATCGTTATACCAGGGAGCGAGTTTCTTATCTCTAATAATTTTTCTTTCGACTGGAGCTACATTATCTAAGGTATAACGGAACGTCGACTCTAAATATTCAGTCACCTGATCGAGTTCTGTGGAGTCAGACGGTGATCTAATCGAAGTTGGGAACTCTGGGAGATTACTGATAAAACTCTGTTTGGTAGTTGATGTGAATGTACGTTTCATACGGTAGTGCGGCGCTGTGCGTACATTATTACTGTGACACACTTGAATTGAGACAAGATAGTGATCTGAGATAACTTCAGATAGTGGAATTGTGAATAAATTTCTTATACTTAATCCGAAAAATATTATTAAATCTAAAGTGTGACCTGCTTTATGAGTGGGTCCTACTACACACTGATTTACTCCTACCGAGTCCAGTATGGACATAAATGCTGTTTTCAGAGGGTCTTCTGGATTCTCAAAATGAATATTAAAATCTCCAGCAATTAACACTTTGCATTCCCATGATGCTGTTCACTGTACCAAGTGCTGTGTGAAGTCTTGAACAAAGAACTGCTTCTATTCTCGCAAGTAGTGTTACTCCATACAGGCGAGGAACTGTTCCACTCTTAGTATTCTGTTGGTGTTCTGATTCTCATATTCTTTTTTTCCCCGGGACTGGCGGAGTTAACCCTGGGGCAAGCAGCATTATGCTTGATTTCTCCCCTGGAATAGGTGCTAATACCCCTTTTTCTGGGACAAGAGGACTGTGTCTCCCTGGATAGGCACTATTCCTCCTTTCCCTACCAATGGCAATGTGCTTTATTATTCCATACAAGCAGGGAACTTTTCCAGTCTTAGATCTGTGGTATTGTTTCTTTAACACAAGGAGAGGCAGCGTTCTGGTATTTTCCCCCGGGACAAGTGGCGCTACCACCTTCCCCAGGACTATTGGCATTCCACCCTTAATCTGGGATAGGCAGCGTTCCCCCTTTCCCCCAGGACGAGCAGCATTACCCCTTTCCGACGTTACCACTCTCACTCCCCGGATGGCCGACGTTGTCTCCTGTCTAAAGGGTGGCCATTGTTCACTCTTGCCCCAACAATGGGACTGCTCGTTTTCTTTAGATAGAGATAGACACAACAGCGCTCTGACTCACCTGGCCAAAGGTTTACGTCTTTTCCATCAGGAACTGTATCGAATGTGCTAAAGGTCAGAACCGTCATTTACTAACACGACTTTATGGCTTAATGGCTGCTGCTTGTTTTGCTCATTTGGTCAGTGATGATGTAAACAGACAAAGGTCAGGTGGAGCAGGGATGTTCAAGATTGTTCCCCCAGTGATTCTTTCATTGTTGCTGAAGATCTTCTGATTATGATGATGAAGAGCTTCAGTTTACTCCTTATCACCATACGAGTCTTTTAAACCCTACTGTTCCTCTGTTTTTCTTTCTCTTAGCTCCGCCCACAGCAGGTCCACCCAGTCTCTCAGGGAAAAATGTTCAGCGCACAGCAAAGGTACATCATTCTCCAAACACGTGACACTGAATTAACCCTGGGGTTTAATGTAATCATGTGGGGTGTTTGTGTTTTATTAAACAGGTGGTGTACATCATGGAGCAGAAACACTCGAGGGCGGTGTCAGGGTTTGTTAAGCTCATCCCCGACAAGCCCTTTGCCTTGTTCTCGCCCTCGGATCACAGAGTCCCTCGAGTGAACGTCCCGCTTTCAGATTGTCCTACAGACTTCCCCTCGCGTCCTAATGACTATTCCAATACACTTTTCATCTGCAGGATCACACATTGGCCCCCAGACAGCCCCTTCGCCCAAGGGTATGCACATTTAAAAATTAACACATTAGTCTATAGTTGCCACTGTGGGGGTGTCCACTGGTTGGGGTGGAGGAAACGGGTAAAGTAAATAATATATCAGACTAAATGAAGCAACTACTTCTGGCTCTTACAGGAGGAACCTTAGATGTTTCAAAGATCCCCCTAGTCTCTTCACTCCCCTGTCAGACATTCTTTTGTAAGATGCCCAAATTGCCCATTTTTCCCAGGATAGATCCATGGCCACTGTGTTTGAGGTGCAGATATTTATCGTGGGCCTTACACACGAGTGTCCAGTTTAGATAATGACAAAAGTAACCAGTAAACCAGTCCAACCTTGTTGTTAAAATTTAGTTGTGACCTGATAACCTGTTGAGAAGTACCCTTTGATGGTGTCCAACTCCCTACCATAAACGTTTCAACTTGATACAAAGTATTCAGGATCTAACGATGGGTCTTTCTTTGATGTTCTCCTTGCGTGGCCTTGAGTGTGTTGTTCTTCTGCTGTTCCGATCCTCCTCCTCCTCCTGTCACTCTCTGCAGGCAACTGATGAAGTCGTTAGGCCAGGCGGGGGTCATTGAGCCCGAGACGGAGGCCATGCTGATGGAGTACGACGTGGATTATTCAGAGTTCACGGACGAAGTGTTGGCGTGTCTGCCTCAGGGTCGACCCTGGACCATTCCACCTGAGGAGCTAAAGAGGAGGCGAGACCTCAGGTATCATCAGGAGCATGGGGAACAGATGCAGATTACATCACATCATCCCACACTTCAAAGAAACTATTCATTTATTCTTGTAATTATTGTGACTTTGCAGGAAGGAGTGCATATTTACGATTGATCCGGCCACAGCCCGAGACCTGGACGATGCCCTGTCCTGTAAACTACTTCCTGATGGTAAGTGTGGGTGTATTTAATTCGCTAAGCAAACTAAAGTAAGCATGCACAAAGGTCATTGTGTGTGTTTGTGTAAAATGTGTGTGCGCTTTTACATCATCCGTGTGAAAGCTAACGATGTGTTTAATGAGTGTCCGTGTCGAACTGCGTGCAGGTAACTTTGAGGTGGGCGTGCACATAGCAGACGTGAGTTATTTCATAAAGGAGGGGAGTGTTTTGGATTACACCGCCAGCAGGAGAGCCACCAGTGTGTACCTCATTCAGAAGGTGTGTAAAGGGACGCTGTGATGGCTCACTCATTTCTAATGAGAGTGTATACGGTGCTGTATTATTTGATTTGTGTGTGTAGGTGATTCCGATGTTGCCGCGTCTCCTGTGTGAAGAATTGTGCAGTTTAAACCCTCAGAATGATCGTTTAACGTTCTCCGTCATCTGGACCTTATCACCCGAGGGGAAGGTAACACACAAACACACACACACTAAATAGCGTTGACTGAAACGTACGGGATGGTTAAGGTGCTAATTTGCCAGTGTGTGTGTGTGTAGATCCTGAACGAGTGGATGGGCCGCTCGGTGATTCGCTCGTGTGTGAAGCTGAGTTACGATCACGCTCAGAGCATGATCGACTCGCCCAATAAAAAGTTCGGTGCCGATGAACTCCCCCAAATCTCACCCGAGCACTCGGTGCAGAGCATCCTCCAGGCCGTCCTGCACCTGCACACCATCGCCGCTCACCTGCGTGCACAGCGCTTCAGGAGTGGAGCCTTACGCCTCGACCAGGTAAACCGCGACGCCGCGGGGTCCGCATGCTACATCCCAAAAGTCAGACAGCCGGTTCGTTGGGAATCAGGAACCTGAGGAGACCTGATAAGGAAATGAAGGGATTTTTTAGGAAATTTTAGCAATTTGATTGCTAAGGGTTGGAAATTTGCTGGGGGTGGCAGCATGGAGACTTGAGGAATACAGGTAAGTAACAACACCAGTAATTCAGGAACATTTCTATGTGGGAATACAGGGAATTTCGGATTAGAATTCAGGAGTTACAAGGAGTTGGCATCATCAGGATGCTTTAATCTTGCAATGTGGAGCTTCTCTTATCTATAGCTTCATTTATGTAAGAGGTTAGTGCATCAAAAGGTTGCAGGATTCAGGAATCTGAGTGATTAGAAACGAGAGGATGATGTGGACGTCTGGGAGTTTATCAGTATGTCTACAGTAATATATACACTACAATAAGTCCTCTACATATGAACATTTGAGTTACGGACTTTCGAAGATACGAAAATCAGCGTCTTAAATCTTAAAAGTTAGTTGATATGTCCGGTGTACCTCATTACGTGCATGTAGCGTGCATCCCAGGATGTCCAGAAGCAGGCGTAAAATATTGGGCGATGAAGCTGGTACTGCTAAGAAGCGCGAGCTATAACGACGAAGACAAAAGTGAAAAAAATTGGCAGGTCAAAAGATGGGACACATCGCTTGTTCTTTTAACATGAATCGTTCATCCATCGCCACGATTCTAAAGAAGGAGCACAATGTTAGTTGTATGCTGTGTATAGCCAAGTATGTTGGTATCCTAGTACCTAGACAATGTTTAATGACAAAGCAGACTTATGAACGAGCTCTCGGATCAGAACTTGTTCGTATGTAGGGGACTTACTGTACATGGTCTGTGATTTGTGTGACGTCACTAGTACTTGGTCCTTACCAGACGTCCTTCCTGTTTTAGATGAAGCTGGCGTTTACTCTGGACTCGGGAACGGGAATGCCCCAGGGCTGCTACGTCTACCAGTACAGAGACAGCAACAAGTGAGTGTGTGGGCAGGACGGCAGTGGTGGAGATTACCTTATTGTTATTGGTTAACATGGATATATGAACCTCTGTGTGTGTGTGTGAGACAGGTTGGTCGAGGAGTTCATGCTGCTGGCTAACATGGCCGTCGCTCACCAGATTTACCGCTCCAACCACGAGCTGGCGCTGCTGCGACGTCACGCCCCCCCTCAGAGCCGCCTGATGGATGCTCTACAGGAGCTGTGCGATCACATTGGCCTCAACATCGACATGAGCTCAGCGGGAGCGCTGCATGTGAGCCGCCCTCACTCACTCAGAGAGAGGTTCCCTCAGAGGAACCCTGACACAGCGCATTATTGTTAAGGATATTAATTATTGTTTTTATCCTTTCCAACCCAGAGGAGTCTGGAGGAGGCGATCGGAGATGATGAGTACAGTGTAGCCCGGAAGGCTGTACTCACACACCTGTGCGCCCGACCCATGCAGGTGTGTCTACTCACCGCTTCAGTGTGGGAGTGTACCGATCTGGATTTTACTCTACAGTGTGTCCATTGACTTAAACTATAATGCCGGGAATTATTGGTGAAGTTTTACCTCAAGATGTGTGTGTGTGTGTGTGTGTGTGTGTGTGTGTGTGTGTGTGTGTGTGTAGATGGCAGTGTATTTCTGTACAGGCGTTCTGCAAGAAGAGAACTTGTTCCATCACTACGCTCTAAACGTACCGCTCTACACACACTTCACCTCTCCCATCCGCCGCTACGCTGACATCATCGTCCACCGCCTGCTGGCCGCCTCACTCAGTGAGATAATCGCAAACACACACACATCATGAGATGCGCTCTCATCTGATATTTACATATACTGTGTATGTTTTAGAATCTTTTACCTTTACTTTTATTCATTTGTGACTCCTGAAGTGGTTCACTTGGATTTTACTTCTTTAATTTGTAAATGAATCACTAATCAATTCACAGACACACAAAATATTTCCTTATTTTCTTCCTCGGTGTTAGCCAACATAAAGAGCTTCATAATATATATAATGTATATGTATGTGTGTGTGTGTGTGTGTGTGTGTGAGACAGAGTGTGGACCTCGTGTGCATCTCACCCAGGATGATGTTCAAAAGCAGGCCTCTCACTGTAATGATAAGAAAATGGCGTCCAAGAGGGTTCAGGAGATGAGCACCGAGCTGTTCTTCAGCGTCTTCGTCAGGGTAACACAGCATGATGTACTGTTCTCTGTGTGTGTGTGTGTGTGTGTCTTTCATACGGACTGTACCTCATAGCTGGTTTGTGTGTGTGTTTGTTTGTTTAGGAGTGTGGTCCTCTGGACTCGAAGGCGATGGTGATGGGGATGCTAGATAAATCCTTTGACGTGTTGATGCTGGACTACGGAGTTCAGAAGAGGATCTACTGCAACGTCAGTACACAAATACAAATATACAATGAGAAAGGATGAGGTCGTGCTGATTTAAAACTTCTCGAGTGTGTGTCTGTGTTTGTGTGTCTGTGTGTTTCAGGCCATCGAGGGTCTGCAGTCGTTTAATTTCCGTAAAGTGGGTAAGCGTCCTGAGATGACCCTGGTGTGGACTCCTAATGAACCAGAGGACGACTCGGTTACACAGGTATGACATCATCACCTTTAGGGTTTTTTCTGAATGATGACCTCACCAGCCTTCACAGTGAAGCACGGTGGTGGTAGCATCACGTTCGGAGTTCTCCATAGAGTTTTTTGGGTTGTCTCAGTCTAACACAGAGAAGAAGCAATGGGGGGCACATACTTAAACATACATGCACCTTAAAACCTGTTCAGAGTAATGTGTGTTCTATTGCTACTGTAATATTGTGTGTGTGTGTGTGTGTGTGTGTGTTTGTGTGTGTAGGAGATGTCCCTGTTCTCCGTGGTGGACGTCCGTCTGACTGCGGGTGAAGGTCCTCTCAAATGCACCGCCAGGCTGATGAGACCCACACACACCCCGTCCTAAACACACACGTGTGCGCACACACATTTTATTTGGTTCGAGCTGTGTCAGGTTTTAACTGGACGTATTTCACATCAACACACACATCAGTTAATTAGTTAATATGTTACAATGTATTCCACGTTAACAGTGTGTTTGTGTGTGTGTTTAAGACGTAAGTACCGTGCTTAATCACGTCTCCGATTAACACGCCGTTAATGACATCACTTTTACTTCTGCACATTTTTAACCCTAGAGTTTGTAACGTAACTGGAAACTCTGAAGTGTGACATGTTCTTATGTGACCCGAGGGCACCAGGATTTATGTTTGCCGTTGTGTCTTGACTACAGGTTTATTTTATTTTTTTTACGTATGTAGTGATTTTTAATTTAAACTAACTAAATTAGACATCACGGAGGTGATGACCCACAATGCCACGGTGCAGTCTGTTTACAGTAAACACCCGAAACTCCCTTCTTAAATCGACCTGCACGTTTCTGTTCTCATGAACCTCTGCTACAGCTTTTAGTTTTTAACCTTAACTCTAAAGCTGCACATCATCCAAGTGTGTAAGATGGTTAAGTTCTCCCAGTGGGAGGAGTTTAAATATATAAATATTTTTTCTTTTAACACAACAATACGGTAATGCTCATTGTCGATGCACATCATGATGTCGCCGTGCCTTTTTATTTTATTTTTTTATTTTAACTCCATGCTTCAGGGAAATGTTTTTGGTGTTTAAAAAAAAAAACTAAGAGTTTTAATTTGTGTTAACGATGAACTGTGCCTGAGGAGAATTAAATTATTTCCATTCAGAAAAATGTGCCGTCCGTTTTAATTATTTGATCTATGATTATTTTTATTGTACAGAAATACAAGTTAAAATACAATATTAAAGAGAAATGGAAGTTATATAGGATACACACACAAACTAATAATAAAGTAGCTCTGGAACTAATGGGAACAATGTGTGATGACGCATTCTGGCCAGTAGAGGTCAGTGCTGACTTTTAGCTGCTGCTGAGTTTGGCAGATAAACAGTACTACTCACAGTATTACAGGATTTACATTACAGCAGTTGGCAAACGCTCTTATTTAAAACGATTTAAATGTTTATCTCATTACACATCTGAGCTCAAGGGCTCAACAACGACGACTTGGTGATCTTAGGGTTTGAACCTGGGACCTTCCGAACAAGTCCAATACAGTGGTGGTTGAGACCAAACAAATTGCTAGGTGTGGTAAGACAGTAGGAGAGAAATAGACAGTGTAGCTGTGGGTAGTGGAGTGCTGTGGTGAGATGGGTGTTAATTAACGTCATGTATCTCGTTCACACCTGGTCATACATGCATCTGCTTGTAAGCCTGTTAATCTACATTCACAGTCCATCTCGTTCTCATCTCCACTTGTAGGCCTTGTGGTCTGACTAGATGCAAAAAAAACTGATGATTAACACGAACTGTGACTGTGCCTTTAACCATATCCCTTGTGGTCCATGCTGTATGTCGTCTGTCTCGTACCTCTGCTCATAGGCCTCGCGGTCCACCATTATCGTCTCTCATTCACAATTCATACCTGTAATCGGTCTTGTAAACATTGCTTGTAGGGGCATCTGCTTGTGCCTCTGCTCCTTGGCCTAGCACTCAGTGCTCATAGGACTTGCAGTTTTGTGCTACGTTTCGTGCTCGTCCCTCTTATTCATGTCTGCTAAACTTGGGGGTCTGCACCCATCGCCCATCGTGTTTTAGTTTTCACTTATGGGCCTTGTGGTACAACCAGATGCGAAAAAACTGATGAGCATGAACCACAACACCTTCAACTGGACGCCAACGAGATCGACAACGAGCACAAAACACCTCCAACCTCATCGATCATAGGTCTCACAGTCCGTAGAACATGTGGTCTGTGCTTGTCATCTGTTTCATCTACAACCGGTCAGATAATTCACATTTAGTGTTCATCTTTTGCCTCAATTCACATCCAGTTAGAGGCGTTATGTATGATTTCAGTCGCTCTACCTGAGCCTCCAGAAACAAACTGGACTCCATTTAATTTTACACATCTGCTGTTATACTGAACCTCCAGTCTCACATAGTATTATGCAGATTAATCCCTGCTATCTGTTTTCTCCCAGATGAGGATGGGTTCCCTGTTGAGTCTGGTTCCTCTTAAGGTTTCTTCCTATTACCATCTCAGGAAGTTTTTCCTTGCCATTGTCGCCGTCATCCTCGGCTTGCTCATCAGGGAAAATCTTATCATTTTGATACATTCACATTCAAATTTCATACAAACTTAAATAATTAAATGTCTCATGTACAGAAGGAGCAGTAGGTAATAAGGAATATACATTGTAATATGAATCGTTTGATTGTTTAGACATTTATTAAGCATTCAATGCTGTGTTAATAGTAAATAAAAATGACTCAAAGAGCATACTAACGACTTATCAATGAGGTAAAGAGACAATCCCCAGTGACAAAGATTTGAAGGCATTATTGGAACTGGCAAAACATCTGTATTCATGAGTCTACAGTACATAAAGCATTGAACAAATAGGGTGTCCATGGCAGGACACCACGAAGGATGCCGCTGCTTACTAAAGAGAACATTGCTGCATGTCTGAAGTTTGCAAAAGAGCACACCGACACTCCACTGGAAAAATGTTTTTGTGCACTGATGAAATTAATTTGAACTGTTTGAAAAGACGTTGCAGCTCTATTGATCTAAAATGGGCACGGCATATCATGATTAAGACATCACTGCAACCGTAAAGTATGGTGGAGGATACTCCATCATGATTTGGACCTGCTTTGCTGCATCGGGGCATGGCCAGCTTGCAGTCATAGAGGTGAAGATGTATTTCCAAGTGCATCAAAAAATTCTTCAGGAAAATGTGAGTGTCTGTCAGCTGAAACTATGTAGAAGTTGGGTGATGCAACAAAACAATGACCCAAAACACTGGAGCAAGTCCACAAAAGAATGGCTTGAGAAAAAACAAAATCTGTCTCTTGGATTGGCCGAGTCATACGCATGAGCTGTCCAGAGAATTTAATGGAGCTAAAGCTGTTCTTTCAGGAAGAATGGACTAAAGTTCCTTCTGAAGGATGTGCAAGTCTGATCCACTGCTACAGAAAGCACCTGGTTGAGGTTCAGAGGTGGGTAGTAACGAGCCTTTTTATCTGTTACATTTACTTGAGTAACTTTTCGAAAAGAATTTACTTCTATGAGTAGTTATACTACACCATACTTTTTACTTGAGTAGATTTGTGAAGAAGAATTGCTAACATTCGGGTACACTTGACTCGTTACTTTTCTTACTATTTATTGTACACGTGCAGCCAGTGGATCTACCACATGACTGTTTCATCAATCAAATGCAGCAACAATAATCACATGACTCCGTTTGCCCAATCAGGTCTTCAGCCTGTGTTCTATAAATCACCTGTGAATCTGGACTACATACGCTTACTCTGCATGCGCAAACAGAAGTTTCCGTATCTTTCTCTAATTTTGTGGAACGCTCATAAATCCATGCCGCTACTAGTGGGATCTTGCGGGTTAGTGCACAATCTTGCGTTGAGTATAGAATGCTTTTCTTCATGTTTGTGTCTTTATATGTTAACTTTAAATGCACATATAATGTTACTTTAACAGTCTATGAATATATAGGCATATTTCAGTAATGAATTAATTGCCAACACAGTATTGTAAATTTTTATGCATCGCAAAAAATAATAAAATCATATTTCGCTTGCGCTTGTGGCATCAAAAACATGTTTCGCTTGGAAAAGAACAGCTTCATACCGTGTCGTCTTCTCTATCTGCCAAAACAGACACACACTTCAGCATATGTGTATATACATATATACTGTATGCTATATTTATACATTAGTGTATATATAGATACTAATATAGAATTATTATAATTTCAAAAAAAAAAATCGGACATTACGATTGAAACAATTACTCAGTACTTGAGTATCTTTTCACTGAATACTTTTTAACTCTTACTTGAGTTTGAATGACTACTTTTTCCTTCTACTTGAGTAATACTATTTTGGAGTACAGCTACTAGTAAATTTTTGGCTGCCAAGGTCAACCAGTTATTAATTCCAAGGGGTTCACTTTATTTTTCCACCACACTTTTGAATGTGTTAGTTAACTAAAGATCAGATTTTTTTTGTTTCAGTTCTTTTCTGTGTCTGTTTTATAACATGAATGATTTCTTTGTACTCCACTGTAGACGTGTCCAGGAACATATCTTTTTGCACCCAGTTTATCAGTCGAATGCTTTGGACGTGGTTGATCAGATCGGATTTGCTGTACTTTTTCACTATGTCTTTAAATCCTCTCTTGTAGTAATCATTTCTGTCCTTTAATTTAAGTTCAAGATCACATGTCCTGTAATGATGATGTATACCTGAGAAATACATGCAGTGATAATTCAGATGATTTCAGCCACTATAATACAATTTATTTCAAAATATAATTAAAAAGACAGAAAATGGGTGTACCGAGATTACTCCAGATGTTTTCCGAGCATTGAGGATGGGCCATCATTAAGGAGAGCTTCAAAGCCTTTTCTGTATCTCCACTTGTAAAGGTGCTTGTCAGGAAACGTCTGAGGAACGTGAAAATGAAACAAGCACATGGATCAACATTAAGAGAATAAATGCAACCGTGTGCAGCATTAGAGACAAACCCAGATGTTAGGATGACGAAACCTGCATGCTCTGGACTCGGTGCTGTGTCCGCTGCTTAGTGCACGGCGGTGATCGGAGTACAGTGTGTTCATGCAAAGCTGCATCTTTTCACTTGGGTCGTGTTTCATTTTCATCATGAGGTAGAACATTTCTTTGTTGTTTTTGTTTAATAAAGAGGAAATCTCAGGGTTTGTTTTGATGAGGTGAAGGATTGTAGTCCATGTGCTTTGTGGTGGGATGTGCTGCGGCTCCACCACTCCTGTTGTGGGCTTCTCAAGGTCTAAAAGCCTTCAGAGTATAACACAAGATGGGGATTTAATATTCTCAGTAAGAATTAATTGGATTTGACTCCTATTGTGACTGAATGAAAACACATTTATGAATAAGCTTTGCCTTGTATTTTCAAACAATTGTATTTTATACGAGAATACAATAACTAAATTAGTAATAATACTATTTTATACAAGAATAAAATTACCCCTTTTGGTCGCCCACTTTTCCCAGTTTGTATTCCTCAATAATTTTTTCCGCTGTCTTGTCTTTTGTGTACTTAGTGTACTGTTCCATATCAAACTCTCTCGGTGCAGTTTGGATTGTAAATTTATTCGAGCTGTTGGTCATGTTGAACATTTTCTGAATCTTCACAGCATCTACATACTTATACGGTTTTAAAAGAATCTGTAACAGAAAAAAATATCTACCATTATTTCCCTTTTAAAGCATTTCTACAGTTTGTATAAAAAATAGTTTTTAGAGAGTCAAAGGTATCAAATCTTATTTCGAAAGGGCCGATGTGCTGGCAGGTTTTCACAGCTACACAAAGTTTTTATTTCAAATGTTTTATCCTATAATTTTCAGCAATATGATTTATTGTACACTAGCGCATATATCTGGATTGGACTACACTGACCAGCCTTTCCTCACCAGTAAGCCTTGGCCTCACCTGACCCTGATGCCAGTTCACTAGTTCTTCTTCTTTTGATCACTTTTGGTAGGCCCTGACTACTGCAGACCAGGAGCGCACCCAGAAGAAACCCACCAAGCACAACCAGGCACAACATGCAAACTCCATGCACACAGAGTGGGAATTGAACTCGCACCCTGGCGATGCAAGGCGACAGTGCTAACCACTAAGTCAGTGTGCCGCCACTTATCAAAACTGTTGCACATATTGTATACAGTATAATGTCGATCATCCTCATACCACTCTCCATAACATGCAAATTTGCACACATCAAACCAAGATTATCATAACCATGGTATACAATTATCTTCTTTTATTGCATATATCCATAATTATCGCCCTCACCAAGCCACTGTAGCTACTGTAAGAAGGGCCATATTGTACAGCAGCTGTTGAGCTGCTGACGCTCAATTTGCTAAAAAGGATAATGCTGGTTCTGATAGGCATTAGATTACACAACACATCACTGCTTTGGTTACAGGATAGGGGACCTACTTAATATTAGGGTATAATGTGTGCATGTGTATGTGTATGTCACAGGCCACTCATCATATAGGCTGACTATTCTAGCGTAAAAAAAACTAAAAGCCTCATCAAAGGTAAATAAAATAAATGGCAGCTTACAGCTTCAAATAGGTGACTACATGCATGGACTATTATATGAGCGATACAGGAACTTGCATGAGCTCCTAAGCACTAAGGAAGCTAATCAGCTAATGTCTAGCAACTATACACCATTTTCTTGCTTACCTCATCACTGACTTTCCTACGGAGCTCTTTAGCTTTCTCTAGCACATCATCTTTTGGGTTGTTAGTTGTTGCTTGTATGACAGCATGAAAAAGACAGTTCTGATTTAAGGACTTTACAGTTTCTCGTGAACCATTAGGGTGTATGATATCAATGTGGCCACTGTGTGGAACATCTTCAGCCATAAGGTTACGTTTCAGCTTAGTCAATATTCCTTGATTTCTGTAAAATGCAAAGAACCAAGGAGAATATATTTATTTGAAAAATGTCTGCAAGTGATATCATCAACCAAATGTATAAATACTAGTTAAATAAAAGTAAGTAAGTAAATAAATAAATGTTTTGTAGGCTCACCCTGGAGAAGTCTGAGGTGTTTTTGTCAGCATGAGTTTGATAGTGCCAGCTGTTGGGTCAATTCCTAGGTAAGTCTCCTCTGTGAGAAGTTCTCCTCGGTCATCTACTACAGTTATACAAATTCCTTTTCCTTGCAACAAGTCACTCTTTGTAAGGACATGGACTTCTAAAGCTGTTGCTGGCTTTTCTTGATCGGTTATATTATTCGCATAACACCTGACCTCATTTAATTCTTCTTCAGTCAAAGGCCTTTCCTCACATTCAATAGCTGATTTCAGATTATAATGATGCTGCTGATTGTCAAAGAAACTTTGAGTTTCATTTCTTCCCAGCAAATTAGTAACCACTTTTCCAGTAACAGTGTTTAATCTTTTCATAAATGTTTTTGTAAACATGGATGTGGCAACACCAGAAAAACTCTCCACCATGGTTTGGGAAAGAATTTCTGAAACTAAGTCAATCAGTTCATTTTTAAGACGTTCCACATCTTCAAGTTCGTCCCTTCCATCATTATCATATGTCTCAAATATTGGATCCTCTTTAATAGACTTTAAAAATGCAGGAACAAAGTTCGTGTCAATGGTCTGTTTGGTAGGAATAGAGGAATTCATTTCATAAATGGAGGTGGACAAGCTTGCAGTACTCAAGAGTGTCTTAATACAAGTATAAGGTTTGTGTGCAACAAATACTGCTGCCATGTCCCACAGATTTGACAGTGTTTGAATGGTCTTTTTGACTTGGTTACAGTTTATTATCAGGCTGGTAATTATATTTTTAGTATTACACTCAACATACTCAATAATTTGCTTCTCCAAGTTGTTGCTAATCCTGTAGCCAGACTCTTTATTTAAGGCAGCCTTTGGGATTCCTGAACTGATGAAATCTAAAAGTGCTTGAACAAATTGTTTATTCTGTTGCAGCGCTGAACGTATAGATTTCATGAAAGTAAGTCGAAATCCTTGCTTAAAAGTTTTTTTAACTGTCGCATCAGTTTTGTTCAAAGCCGTGTTAACCCCCTGAATAGCCAATTCCTGTAGAGCATACACACTTGCTTTTTGTAAGTTCAGTTTAGCCACTTTGGATGTGATGTTCTTCAGGAAAACTGATGGTACTGAAGCTTTAACTGTCGTACAAGTGGACATGAACAGGTTTCTTCCTGAACTGAGGGCACTCCCTGCTATATTTTGTAATGATTTAGTGCCACTTAGGATACCATTTCCTGCACTTGTCACAGATGAGAAAGATCTTTTGAAAACACTGAATCCGCCACAGACCAAAGATGTTCCCATACTTATTGCTTTAGATATTGCCCATGATGCCCAATAAAAATCACCATTTATCATACCCATGACTCCACTGATCATGTCAGACACACCATCAGAGATCAAAGCAAGAGCAAATGAAGATATAAAACCAGATGTCAGGCCACACATCAAAACTCCCACTACAACCTGAATCACACCGAGAAAACAACAAATCAGGGCATCAAATGAGAACTTGGGCTTTTCCTTCAGTTCAAACACGACTGCAAGGCCATAATTACGAAAGAGACCAAGTTCATTAGAAGACACAAAATCCTCTTTAGCTGATAAACTGTAAAGAGTCAAGTCCACTGTTATGAAGTCTCCTTTGCCTGATCCAAGCAGGTCAAGTATTTTCCTAATATTTTGCTTCCATGAGTTAAATATGTTCATCCTTGCCTGCATTTGTAATTGAAAGTTACAGCTACCACTGTGATGTGGTTCAAAGTCTCGAGTCACAGATAAGTAATAGAAGCTTAGTGTGTTGGTCATTTCTAATACATAAACATCTAAGGCTTTATCTGCCTCCTCAAGTAAGGAACATGCCTCACGTTTGTAGCCTTTTCTAGCCATGTTAATGGTAATGTAGGCCTGATTGTATAGTGCAGCAGCTCGGTAGTAGCTGTCCGACTCAGAGGCTCTTTCCCAATAAAATTTTGCTCCATAGTCACATTTACTTTTGTTTTGAATATGCAGCGCAATGCGTCCTAAAGCCTGATGGATGTGATCATAAAAGTTTTCACTTTGACCTTGTAGAAGTTTGTTACGTGTATCCTGCAAATGCTGCATGAGGTCTTTTTTCAGTTCAGTGAGGTCATTCTGTATGTTAATCTGTTCTGTGTGAAGCATCAGCCACATACCCCATGACTCCTTCAAAGCATTCAGTGCTGGGTGATAGTCCATCTTATTCTGAAAGGACTCAAAATAAAGAGGGGCATCTTTTACTTTTACTTCAAAGAGGTCTGTCTTCTCTTCTGTACTGTAATGCTTGTCGAAGTCACTAAGGAACTGACAAAATGTAGCGAACAGCACTTCCTTTATTTCAATTTCAGCTAGTTTTTCCTTCTCCATGTCTTTTATTCGATTAAGCTCAAACTCTTCTCTGAGTTCCCTCATGACTTCAATAGAATGACCTCTGTAGGCCATGGGTAGACGATCATGGTTCAGGATTAATTGGACCATTCCTGGTGTGCCTTTTCGACCTGTTCTTCCAAAGACCTGTTTCTCAACTCTGCGATTATTGGGGAAGTAGGTGAGTAATACAAAGAGACCGCCGGCGTGGTTAACCTCCTCTGTAACCTTAATGTCTGTCCCTCGTCCTCCAAGGTTGGTGGTAATAATGATATGACCCTTGTTGAACTCCTGGTTCTCTATGTTGTGACTCTCACTCATCGTGTACATGGTGACTGAATGTTTGATTTCGGCTGTCATTTTGTTATTGAGCTCATTTGCAGTATTGACATCCTCACACACGACTAACACCACCTGTCCTCTGTTAGAGACTTTTGAGACCATGGCAGAAAGAGTTTGGATCCATTGCTCAGTACCTCCCCTCACCTGGACTGCTGGCAGCTCAGTAACCTTCTGACGCTGATGAGCTGGTATGACGTAGCTGTCGGTTTTGTAATGCCTTGCGAGGAAATTCTTATCTACATCTCCCCCCAATGTTCCAGAAACACCAAGTATCCCTTTCCCACTGAGATATCTTTTAAAGAAATGTGAATTTGACATGTAGTTTGTCACATTTGACAATGGCGATAAAGATAGCTGATGTTTCAACTCCAGAAACTGTTGTAGTCCCTCACCCCACCGTTTCCTTTTCTCCAACATCCCACTGGCCTGAAAATCTACTGGGATTATTGCATGGTACATGTGTTGATCTTCTTCACTAACGTCTATTCCCTGAGCACTAAGAGATCTCTCGATCATGTACTCTCTGCCTTTGGTCATCTTAATGGCCTTCAGTGCATTCTCAACAAACACTGGCAGCTGATTTTCCAGGTATTTTTCTAAAAAAGAAGGGACTACAAGAGTGTATTTATCTTTTTCTGAACTGCATTGTTTCGAATATTTAATCTTGGATTTCAACTCGCTAATAGTGGCTTCAACTAACAAATCTTCAGACAAGATCTCACAAGCTTTTCCATTTTCCAATAACAGCATGTTGATGTTTTGGTCAGTTTTTGTCTTTTGCTTTCCAAACTGAACAGCATTCCTAGTTTCTGACTGATATGAATAACAGTTAAATGCCACCTTGTGCTCCATTCCCATCTCAAGAACACTGAGCAGGTCATACTGTTGTTCTATTCCTGTTTTGGCCATGATAGTCTTCCATGCCTCATTTTCCATAGTTCCATGCTCCTTTCCTCCTTCATCATTAATAGAGACCTTCAAGTTTTCAAAGTCTTTCTCTGAGTAAAAGCCTAGTTCAATTCCTGGCAACAAAATTTCCAGTGGTGAAAATGTCTCACTTGTATCTGAACCAATCATTGATATCAGTGCAGCTGTGTGAAAATTCTGCACTCTTGTTGTCCACATGATATCTCCTGTCTCTCCCACCTCAATTGGTCGACATGCAGACGTCTTGGCCCAGATGCCTGCAAGGACCTTCTCCAAATGCTGGAGGCCACTGCTCTCATGGGACAGAAAAGTTATTTGAACTCCATTATCCAAGGTCATGTAGTCCACCTCATCCACAAGGACCAGTTCAAACCTTCTGTCACCTCGAGTTGTTTTCTTTTCAAACTCTTGTTTCAGCGTATCTGCTGCAAAATTCCCAACAGTACTGTAAATAATTTGTTGTCTGTATGCTTCCTGAGTCAGTTTCTCTAGTTCTTCAGACGAGACATCATTCAGTAATGGAGGAACAGCAGATGATGTTATGCCAAACATGTTGTACAGTCTGTTCCATTCCTCTAAATCACGATATGCAAGGACTGGGGAGCTCGTCACAATATCCACCTTTACACCACGAATGGCATGGATTGTAGCAAGCATGGCTAAGATACAGGATTTCCCTTCACCTGTCCCTATTTCAAGGAGACAACCTGTATGGGTTTGTGACTTTGGGAGTAGGAAAACAATCAAGGTTGCAAGTTGAGTTAATCTGGGAAGATATCCTTCAATTACTATTTTATTTTTACCCTTTTGAACTGTGACCACGGAGCACATTTTTACTGCCATTGACATTCCTACTACTACACTTTTGAGAATTTGTCTGTCTGGATTGTTAAAGTCCAGTTCTTTTACCATTTTCTTTAACTCCTGGATTTTGTTTGGACTGAGAACAGCTGTGGTGTGTTTACGAAGCTCTATTTCTAGATATCTTAAAACATCCTCTAGTATTGTCAGGACATTCTCAGGGTAGTGGTCTTTGTGCATTTCACTAATGATAGTATCAGCATTTTTGTCTTTCTCTTTGTCAACATACCTTTTTATCAATCTGGGGGGATCTGGTGAATCCAAAGCACAGAAGACATTCTCATACTCCAGTTTGTAGGTCTGTGCAATGTGAAGTACTGAGTGCACTTGTTCTTTGTCTTTGCCAAAAACCTTCCTCATGAAATCTGTTATTTCTGCCAGTTTCCATGTGTTGTTAAATGCAATCTGACACAGAGTTTCTTTACTCTGTGTAGACATATGCGGATCAGTTTGAAGGATGCTCTGTAAAAGATTAAAAGCAAGTGATGGATGGTCATGTTGCAACAGTTCGAGCAGATCCATGAGGAAGTCCCGGTCATGTTTATGTGTGTGGTCATCTTCATTCTTCTCAAAAACTAAACACATTACTGCCTCAAGCAGAGTCAGTCTATCATGTAGAGGCAGAGTCTCATAACCAACTGCAGTGTCAAAGGAAAACACACAGCCACTGGACAGGTTGTGTTTCTTACAGAACTCCACAATTAGGCCATTTTGCAGAGTTTTAATTCTGTCTGCTAATGTCTCTTCTGAGTCATCATCATCAGTGATCTGATATTCTAACACAAGTTCCATGAACCGCTTCTTTATTTCTTCAACCTGTATGAAAGAAGACAACTGTAAATAATATTTATCTTCAAGCAAGTCTTAATAATATTATGATAAAATTTAAAGATGTTACCTCATCTTTATCACTGCCAGCTTCTAGTGGCTGTTGCATTATATTAGTTTGGTGATGAAACTCATGACCTCTCAGCTTCTGATTCTGCTTCAGTGTCTCTGTGGCGCGTGAAAGCTTCGTAGCAGCAAGCTCACTTTCCCGTTTAATCTGTTCCTCAATTTTTCTTTCACGTTCAATCTGGGCCTGACGCCGCTGCTCTTCGTCGCGCCTACGATTTTCCTCTTTCTCTCGTGCATCATCTTCAATTCTCTCTGGTTAAAGTAAAATTGTTATAAAATATATTAAACAATCTTATCATAAGAATATATTTAACACGCTGAATAAGCAATTTTCAGGGTTGTCCCATAGCGACACATGACCTGGGCCACCATTTCATTTTCACAGGTGGATTCAGTTTTGTCAAGATTAGTTATATTATTTAAGCTATATGCCTTAACTGTCGCTCGTCCTCCATCTGTTTTTAAAACTATTTTGTCTTTTTTTGTTTTTTATTTGTTTACCATAAATTTTCTGTTAATTATTTTTTTTTCATGTTTGTGTAAGTATATTAAATGTATTATCTACACTGTGCTTGTGACTTCTTTAAGCTTGTGGCTTAAACTCCTTTTTAAAAAAAAATTATTATTTACTTTTTGGACGAACTAAGGCCTGATGTCTATGTTCGTCCTGAGTTATGTTCTGGAATCCATGTTAGCCCTGTCTAAGCCCTGTTAGGCATGGTCGAGTGTCACCTGCATGTGGAGAGAGGCCAATTGAGTCAACAGGTATTAGTCAAACCTAGTCATTTCTGTAGACAAAGCGTTAATTGCTGAAGACTTTAATATTCATTTTGAGAATCCAGAAGACCCTCTGAGAACAGCATTTATGTCCATACTGGACTCGCTAGGAGTAAATCAGGAGAGCATCTTGAACTATAGAAAAGCTCTTAGTGTAGCTAGAAAAACATATCTCTCCACTCTTATAGAAAATAACAAAAATAATCCTAGATTCCTATTTAATGCTGTAGCCAAATTAACCAGAAATAAGACCACTGCAGAAATCTCCACAACAACATCATGCAATAGTGAGGACTTCATGAACTTTTTTAATACTAAAATTGTAAATATTAGGCATAAAATTGAGGTTTTGAAACCGAACAATGTAATTGATGCAGATGTTAATTTAGCCATGTCAGATTAGAACCTAGAATACTTTACTCCCCTTGAAGAGAATGAACTAATTTCACTCATCTCTTCTGCAAATTCATCAACCTGTATATTATATCCTGTACCGACACATTTCCTTAAACAGATAGTACCAGCAATAACAGAACCCCTGTTGAGAATAATTAATTCTTCACTTAGCATTGGTTATGTTCCAAAATCTTTTAAATTAGCAGTTATCAAACCAATAATTAAGAAACCTGACCTTGACCCATCAGCTGTCCAATTACAGGCCAATATCAAACCTCCCCTTTATCTCTAAGATTCTGGAAAAGATAGTAGCGGAGCAGCTATGCTCATATCTACATAGAAATGGCATACATGAACTGTATCAGTCAGGATTTAGGCCTCATCACAGTACAGAGACAGCACTCGTTAAAGTAGTAAATGACCTCCTATTGGCCTCTGATCAGGGTTGTGTAACTATGCTTGTGGTACTCGACCTCAGTGCAGCTTTTGACATCATTGATCACGCTATTTTTCTTCACAGATTAAACATGGTAGGAATTAAGGGTACAGCCTTCTCCTGGCTTAGATCCTATTTGACCGATCGTTATCAGTATGTAGATTTAAATGGCGATTATTCAGCATGTTCTCTAGTGGAGTTTGGTGTTCCGCAGGGTTCAGTTTTAGAGCCACTGTTTTTTTCTATTTACATGCTTCCTTTGGGCAACCTAATACGTAAGCATGATATTAGTTTTCATTGTTATGCTGACGACACACAGTTATACATCTCAATAACTGGCAAAACCAGATGAGAATAACCAGCTTGATAAAGTTGACAGGATGGACTAAACAATGCAGAAAACCTAGTTCATGCTCATATCACCTCTTAAGTTGGATTATTGCACTGGTTCTCAAACATTTTCTGTCATTCCCCACTTAAGGGGGTGGGTGAATTTTCAAGCCCCACTTGTCAACAAAATGATAACGAAATCAGCCAAGTTTACTATTTATTGAAATATAAATTTCTAAGCCAATAAGATCAAATAACACCAAGTTCAAAGCAGATAAAATACACGTGCAAGTGTTATAACAGACTTACTTCGTCACTTATCTAGAGCTTCTTTCAACGAAGTCGAGTGGCTTATTAACGTGACTGGGGTGTGTTGTCTTTAAGTGTCTTCCTACTTTGTCGGTCTTGTGCTGTCTGCTGCCAGCGGTTTAAGACACAAAACACACACAGGTCTCTCCTCTGCCCCCACCATCCCCACCATGAATCCAAGCGTAACATACAGTAGGCTTCATCATGTTTTCCTTCCGCCTGGCTTTTTAGTTGATTAGGCTGATAGTGCTGAATCATCTGCTTTTTTGTGGTACATGTAACAAATGTATCTATTGATGTTATTATGCTCACTACATACAGTACGCTACTGACCCGGTTTGTGTCCGCGGTAAAGTTAGTTTGATATTCGCATCTCCGAATTCAATAGCTGCGTAAATAAACCCGTGAATAAGATACTCACATATATTTCCTCTCTACATTGTCTTTAAGCTTCATCCGCCTTAAATTATACATGTTTAAAAGCATAAACACCATTATTCTCTACGGTGCAACGAATGATTTAGGGATCATCGCAAAATGCCGCACACCAACAAAAAGCGTAGAACGATATTGATCTTCCCTTCTGTTCAGCGCCTAAAGGATCAAAAAGCAACTTTGTTGCCACGCTGGAAACTAGAAATGCCAGACTAGTACTGCCTGATAAAATATTAATTTTTAACAAAAATACAGAAACATCAGCATACACATTGGCTTATATATATTGTTCCTCTGCATTTAACATGCCGACGTTAAACTGTTATTGTTGCACTATGGTTCCACTTTTTCTCTGATTTATTTTAATTTACTTGCATTAATGATCCATTTCTTTGCGTGTGATTGTTTAGTTTCGAGTGTCCGATCTTTATTGTCAATAAAGAAAAGCATGAATTAGAATAGGTACTTTCCTATTATTTTCCACTAATTCCCTCCCGTTCATTGCGCCCCACCTGTCATGTCTGTATTTCCCACTAGTGGGGCGCCCCACACTTTGAGAACCACGGGATTATTGTAACGCCCTACTGTCTGGTTGTTCAACTAGGTGTATAAACACGCTTCAGTTAGTCCAGAATGCAGCAGCGAGAGTCCTCACTAGAACCAGAAAATACGAACACTTCACACCTATCTTATCTTCACTTCACCGGCTCCCTGTAAAATTTCATATTTTAAAATACTACTTTTGACATATAAAGCATTAAATGGTCTCGCGCCGCAGTATCTGAGTGAACTGCTAGTGTTTAACGATCCACCACGCCTACATTGATCAAAGGATGCAGGCTGCATGTCAGTACCGCGTATTATGAAAACTACAGCGGGGGCAGAGTTTCTTCTTACAAAGCCCCAAGGTTATGGAATAGTCTTCCAAATAGTATTTGGGACTCAGACACAGTCTCAGTGTTTAAGTCTAGGCTAAAAAACTATTTATTTAGCCAAGCATTTTTATAGATAGATTTGCCTTAAGTAAAGGAGCAGATCTGGGGGACTCATGGACGTAGAGTATTATGGTGAACTGGTATGTTTAGATGCTGTCTTCCTCACTCTCATTGATCACTCAGGTTTGCTGACGGTGAGGTGATTGTTTGCTTTACATCTCAGGAAGCCCTCATGTTTGTGTTTCCTTCTGGCGCTCCCTTTTAGTTATGATGTCATAGTTAGTCCTGCCGGAGTCTCTGCTTGCACTCTGCAGTAAATATACATTCACATTATACATTATGTGACTGTGACCATACCTAACTGTTATCTCTCCTCTTCTGCTCTCTCTCCTGCTCTCTCTCTTCCCTCTCTCTGTCGAGCTACACATGTTGTTCCTGAGCTGCCATTGATCCAGACTCCATCTGCTCTCTGGACCTGTCTGACTCGTGCCCACGGATGCGTCCGGTGTCTGGGTATGATTTCACTCTACAACACGGTTCTGGCCTCGACTGATGGTGACAGCTGTTTCTCTGAGGACTTGACTTGGCTGCAGTTGCTGGATAGTTCAGGACTGGAATTTCCTACATTTTTTTTCCTACCTGAGTCTCCAATAACTACCTGGACTCCATATTAACATCAATTAATATTAACTGTTATACTAAACTGGCTGCCACCTAATACACAGTATGAAAGCAGATAAATTCCTGCTCTCTGTTTCACCCAGATGAGGATGGGTTCCCTGTTGAGTCTGGTTCCTCTTAAGGTTTCTTCCTATTACCATCTCAGGGAGTTTTTCCTTGCCACTGTCGCCCTCGGCTTGTTCACCAGGGACAAACTGACCATTTTGATTCATACACTTTCACATTTCATACAAACTTAAATAATTCTTTTGATTGTGTAAAGCTGCTTTGCGACAATGACAATTGCTAAAAGCGCTATACAAATAAAATTGAATTGAATTGAATGAGATAAGTCATGATTTGCACTTTCACCTGGACTGTGAATGTGTTATAAGTTAAATGTGTTATTGCTGTATATCAATTACCTGTATAAAAATAAATTAAATTCAAAATTTTATTTATGAATGTGAATTACGCTCATGGCCTGCTCCACAAATACCAAATGAGATGGAACCAAATTTGCTGCACCTTCATAAGTCATATAAAGACATATTCTTTTAGTAAGGAAGTGATATACCATAATTTGGGCAAGTTGATTTTTTCTTCTCGTAATTAACGTTGCAGTCCATATGAATCTCCAAGTGGTCTCCACTCTCTCGAATTGTGAAACAGGGGTCATCTCTTGGGTCGAATATGTACCACAGATCTGGATCTTTGCAGCACTCAGTCTCTGAACACCATCCATATTTCACTCGTAAGTAGATGGTTTGGCCCCATTTGATTAAAAGTGTTTGGCTTTGCTGTGTCTTTTTGTAAGGGTCAGCAGCAAACTAAATATATAGAGACATGTGTTCAGTCATGTACAGTTTAACAGGAAAATGATCTGTTCAAATAGTAAAAAAAAGTTTAAATTAAAATGTAATATCGAAGTTTCAAAAAATTCATTATTAACTATTATATCAGCACCTCCACTATTTTTGTTTAAAAAAGGAAAATATAAAAATCATCAATGACTGTGTGTATGTACAGTATTATTAGGCTGCAGCACTGTTTGGTTAGAGAGTATTGATTACTTCTCTATAACAGCAGCACTGGCTGCAGCGCAGGTTTATAGTAACACACTTGTACATGAGATGTTACCCTGGAAACTATAAGGTTTTAGAACATCACGTTCTGCACATCACCTTAAGCACATATGTAATCTATGTTATCTAATGTAACAATTGGAATGGAAGGAGTCTTCTGTGTCTGTGCTTTGTTTCAGTCAGAGGTTTAACTATCAAGACAGAGGAGTTTACTATCCTGAAACATGACAAGCTGTGAGAAGAAAATGAGGCAGCTGGGGGAATGTGTTTTTAAAATTGTCCTTACAAATACAATTAGCGTATTTGTTGGTAAAACAATTGTAGATCTCTAAATATAAAGTAATGATTGTGTTCACATTACTGTTTTGTATTGGTCAGAAAATAGCCATGGTGTCTGGATCTCGATACAGCATGTCCAGTAGTAGGCTGTACGGTTGTCCACAGTTATTTCTCCTCCCAGGAACCCCATTCTAAAACACCACAGGTCACAACTGTTAGTCTATGAATCATTTATAACAATAATAATAATTTATATGTCGTTTTAAATCATGCACAATTAATACCAATAAAACTATACTGCTAATTGGAGGCCAATATTAAACATAAACATGTGACTCTATTAATTAATATAATCGATTAACAAAGCAATTAACTAGCGATCGAAGTCCTCAAACAATTCATTAACTAATTGTATTTTTTCTTTAAAATACATGGTGGTGATCTTGCATCAAAGAAGATGGTAGAGTCATTGCCCCTTTGGAGGAGAACAGTACAGTGTTACCCAAGTGTAGTATTCAGGGGCTTCATTAGCTAAACTGTGCCTATCTGTATTTCCTAGACCTTTTCATTATCACATTCTCTTATTTTGTAACTTTATGCATCCATGTGTTTCCGTGTTCATGTCCTGTCTTTTTATTGGATTTAGGTATTTTCTCCTGGTTCTCAATAGTGTCACTATGTAAAGTACCTTTGCTCTTCTGTTTCTTGCTTTGTATTTTGCACTCTAACATTTTCTTTTATTTCAGGTTAATGGAGGTAGCTCCTGGCCATGTTCTTGTAGTTAAGAACATATATCCAGTATATTTATTTATTTATTTATTTAATTATTTAATTATTTAGTTGGTTAGTTAAAAATGTTTAATAAACCATGTTTTTGCTTACATCCGGCCACTCAACGCTGACTGTGTGCATGGTGTGAGTCCTCCTCTTACCTTCAAGTTGCTGTAGGACTTCTTTTATTAGTTTTGAAGAGACATCCTGTCCATTGTAATGTCACCTTGGTAGCCACAGCTTACAATGTACCCTGGTAAAGTTAATGTTTTGAGAGTTCTTCTGTCCCCCTCTCCTGATCCATATGGTTCCAGAGAACACTAGAGAGAAATCTCCACAGCAATAACATGCAGTATTGAGGATGTACTAAACCACTACTAAACTAGAACCATTAGGCTATAAATAAGGTTTTGGAACCAGACAATGTAATAAAAATTGATGAAGATGATAAACTAACTATTTTAGATCAGCACCTAGAGTAAAATCACTAATTAAGAAACCTGACCTTGACCCCTGTCAGCTCTCCAACTACAAACCTCCCCTTTATGTCTGAGAAAAGGTACTGTAGTAGAGGAGCAGCTATATTTATTATATAGTTACATACTGTAGTTACATTGCACTACACATCATACTGTGAATGGCTGTGTATGTGACAAATCATTTTACTTGAAAACAGTGTAAATTTGCAGTGATTGGTGTAATAATTAAACTATTATGATCTGTGCAGTGATATCCTGGTGATTGTTTTTTTTTTTTTATAATATTTTTGTTACACTAAAATATGACCAGATATTTTAAATAACCTAAAAATAATCTGTATTTATATGTGTGACAGACACACACATTCACGCACACACACGCACAGAAAGACAGAGAAAGAGAACCAGAACAGGTTTTCTGCTCAGTTGTTAAGGCTAAATATAATGAGGGCAGGGTGGGGCTGTCTATTCATGTCACGTGCTGCATAAATGACCGTGCAAACAAGATTCATTTTAAATGTGACTTAAATCAAATTCAAATGTTATTCGTCACATACACAGTCATACACAGAACGATATGCAGTGAAATGCTTATACGACCGCCAGTGACCTTAAAAAATAACAAAAGCCTAAAAATAATAACTTTTAAAGTTCATTATGTCTCAGCATTAAAACATAAAGCACAGGCAAACCTGTAGTTAATGCTATAAGGCTAATCATTCTAAACATTTAAAGAATGATGTGGTTTAAAATGTAAAACTGAATGCATGCCAGTGTAATTCATGGTGTGTATATACTGTACCAGTGAAGTTATGGGCTACTTATGAGATATCACCTATGGGTTTGTTATAAGTTAGTATAGAGACATGAAATCTGCTCTTACATCTAAAGGACAACATTATAAATTAATATAAATAAAATATAAATAAAGAGCTTTGCTTGTAGTAGTATACGTATTTACAAGCTTAAAGGATGATTCATTTACTTTTACTGCATTAAAACAAATAATGTAAGTTAGAGGTTAAATATATGTTTTTAATAAATTTCTGTGCAGTTCCTGAAACTCACCGTGTGTCAGATTATAGCTGATGACGATGCGTGAAGCAGGAAGTCAACATCAGGATTGACACAGTGTTCAGGTGTATCTGCTGAGGGCAGGGTGAAAACATGATCAGTGCACAGTGATAAAGTCTATCAAAACCTGGCACAAGTAATAAATGATCAACGTTATCAATACACGACACTTTATACACTTGAATTTTTACAGTACAGTATGGTCGCTGTATGGTAATATACTACCATACTTCTGTGTTAACCTGTGTCATCTTATGCATTGAAAATTATAATTGAAAAAAAAAAAAAAATGTGGCCATGAATGTTGGGCTTTTAGTTCTTATGAAATAAACAGAAGTTTATTATTATGTATTGATGAGTAACATCACAGACCATCAGTATGCAGTGAAGAGATAAATAAGTTCTGTTATATTAATAATAAAATAACCCTACATTCTGAAGTTATATTATTTAAATGATGATATGTGCATAAATAATACAAGTTCAGTCAGCAGGTGATTAAAAAATAAATTAGCATTCAAATGCTTTGGTATATTTTAGTACTATTTTAAAATCATTTCAGTTGACACATCTGTTGAATGTTAAACATGGACGGCGATGGAAACAGATGTCACTGCTTGGTTTCGATATCAACAGGTTGCCATGGAAATCGCCCACACAGAGCTCAGTGGTGTGATCCAGGCACCAGAACAGAGATCATAAAATAATCATCTCATTGAGACATCGTGAAGCTTCAACCAAACATTGTTTCTCTAAAAGCTGTGTCTATGTAAAGTTTATAAATCAGATTTAGGTGAAGATCTGATTTGAGTGTCAAACCATGAGACCATAAACCCAGGCATGGACATGGGTGTGAATGAAACTGGCATTATTCAGCCTGTGGTATTTACCTGTAGAGGTGTGGTGGAGCTGGAATGTTTGTGAAGCTCATATTCAGCAATAATTCATCACAGTCACTGCAGTTTACTCTGTGAGCCAGAGTCTATGCCTGTAAAAAAATACACTGCACTGTAGATGGGAATGTCCAGGTGCGTCAGCCAGGAGCCACATTTACATGATATTTGCATTTAAAACATTTTGCCGTCACATGACTCTGATTGTCTGATGTGTGTAAGTGTTACGGCCCATAGGATTTTTGGGTATGTCCCTTGTCTTTTGGTCTCTATGTCTTTCAGGACCTGGGATTGGACCTCCCAACTGTCAATCTGTGCTTCCAGCACAGTGACAGCGATTCCTGTGGGAACCAATGAGGCAACCCTAGCCTAGATCTCTCCGAGTATAAGAATCCGGAAGTGAGTCAGCCAGCAACCATGCTACTTTCTTTCATTCATACTGTATATATTGTTACGGCGAAGCTATATACTTCTTGTGTTTCGAATATCGTGGTGGTGATTTGTGATTGGTGTGTTTTACGCTAAGCTCTCTCTGTGAGATTTCTGCATAAAATAAATGTGACATCTTAAACAAAATAATGGTGTAGTTAATTTATAATTCATTTATTGACTCATAATTTAGGAGGTAAATAAAAAATACAGGAAAGAAAAGCAGAAGTAACTGGATCTCGTGCTGTTGCTGAGGTGTGTGTGTGTGTGTGTCTGTCTGTCTGTTTAATGAGGCTTTACCATACAGCATAGTAAAATACAGAACTATAATACATGTATACTATTTAATATATACATATTTATAGGTAAAAGATAAACATGGACTTTTTTGAGAATAAAGGAAACAGAAAAAGAGGAAACAATGGGTTAAACAACAAGCAGAGAAAGAGGGAGCATTTAATCTCTGTTCAAACATCATGTAGTCCTACACTGTCATCCGATTTACACACACACACACACACACACACACACACACACACACACACATTTTTTAGACTTTGTTGTGCTTTGTTGTGAAAACCGAAAGTGAAACTGAAAACAACACATAAGCACATTTTAGCTACTTATTTAGCATTACAAAGTTTTAATTCATTTTCTTATGTATAAAAAACAAAGATACAGTAAGTTACTTACAAATGTACAGCAGTGGGATGTTTGTCTCCTTCAGAATGATTCTCTGAATGATTCTTTTCTAAACGGCTCTCTCTAGATGACTCTTTTTTTAAATGACTCTTTGAATGATTCCTTTTTAAGATACTCTCTTTGGATGACTCTTTTCTGTATATTACAAGTTCTGGTGTGATATGGTTAGTTTATCATCTGTATCACTTAAATTGTCTTGTTTTAAATCCTTTTTTATGCGGAATATTCACGATTTTGCTACTTAAAAAGTCCTCACTACTCTATGTTGTTTGTTGTGGAGATTTCTGCAGTGGTCTTATTTCTGGTTAATTTGGCTACAGCATTAAATAAGAATCTAGGATTATTTTTGTTATTTTCTATAAGAGTGGAGAGATATGTTGATCTAGCTACACTAAGAGCTTTTCTATAGTTCAGGATGCTCTCCTTCCATGCTATTTGAAATACTAGTAATTTAGTTTGACGCCATTTGCGTTCTAATTTCCGAGCGGTCTGTTTTAAAGTGCGCGTGTGATCGTTATACCAGGGAGCAAGTTTCTTATCTCTAATAATTTTTCTTTTGACTGGAGCTACATTATCTAAGGTATAGCGAAATGTCGACTCTAAATATTCAGTCGCCTGATTGAGTTCTGTGGGGTCAGACGGTGATCTAATCGAAGTTGGGAACTCTGGGAGATTACTAATAAAACTCTGTTTGGTAGTTGATGTGAATGTACGTTTCATACGGTAGTGCGGCGCTGTGCATACGTTATTACTGTGACACACTTGAAATGAGACTATTGTTCCTTCAGAACAAAGCTGGAAGGAATGTAGAGAAACAGGTAGATATGCTGTATGAGGAAATATAATCCCTGTGCAAGCCTCTGGCTTTGTAAGTATGGCAGCCAATGCAGATAGATGGACAACGTGACAGATTTGGTCTGCCAGTCTGAAGAGAGCTAAATCTGAACTAATCACTATTAGTGTGGACATTCAGTCTCAAAGATCAGATTTGTGTAGCAAATCAGATTTGCCTGCAGTCTGAAAGTTTAAAAGTTTACACCACAAAGATCACAGAGATGTATTTTTGAAAACAAGTATTTTCTTATACACTATTTACATTTACAAACAAAGAATTTTAACACTAAAAAGGAGACTGAAATTTACGGAAAATATTTTTATCCTCCAGCATTCTTTTTTTAACTGTGTTTTTATCAAACTTAACATTTATTATACACATTACATTTACTTAAGATGTTTACATTCACAGAAAAAGAAACAAATAATAAAATAAACAAATAATAAAATAAATGTATAAGTAATAAATAACAATAATAACAACTTTAAAAAAGGTTAATAAATAAATAATAAAATTTCAATATAAACATAGTACCTACAGCAAAGCTCTTGGCAACATTTCAAAGATCAAGTAAATATGTTTCGATTAATGCCCAGGTCTGTTGGAAAATGTCTGATTTTAACTGCAAATCTGCAGTCACTTTCTCAAATATATATATCAGATTCAATCTTTGTTTCCATTCTGTCAAAGTAGATTGGTGGGTCTTTATCCAGTTCACTGTAATTATCTTCCTAGCTGTTGTTAATAATATATGTAGTACAAAAAGTTGAGACTTACTGATCTGATCAGGGGGGAAACCATCAAGCAAAACAAATACTGGGTGCAGTGGTATGTCATATCCTAAAACTTTGCTAAATTCCCTTTTAACTTCCTGCAAATACACTTGTATTTTGGGACATTCCCAAAATATATGAACATAATCCCCCACCTCTCCACAATCTCTCCAGCAATGTGATAATTGTAAAGAGATATCGAATTTGGCGACCACTAACGAAAACATCATCTTCATCTTCCAGTCAAACTCCTTCCATATTTGACTCCTTATACCCTTATGACAACTGGTACATATTTTTTTCCACATCTCATCTTGTATTATAGTGTTCAACTCTAATTTCTAAATTCTTTTGACATAATAGGGGTCATCAAATTTATCCTGCGTTAATTCTCTGAATGAAGAAATCATTCAATTTTAGTGTAAATTTGCTGGATAATCGAAAAGGATAAGGTCTCCCCATCAAAAGTGGATTAATTATCTTTAGTCCATATTTTTCCCATCTGTTGAAGACACTATCTTTTATAGATGGTAGAAAATCATCCCTTTTGTGCTTGCAAATCCATGAATGGCAGGACTTTCAGAGATACTGAATTCTGTTCAATACTGACCCATTCTGCTTCCTTATCAACACCAAGCCAAGCAGTGATAGCCCTCAGCTGAGCAGCCCAATAACAGTACCCCCCCCCCCCCATTATCCTTATTTGACATTAGTATTTTATATTATCTGGCGTAAAACCTGTGCCAAGTTGTAGTGCAGAGTGGGTATTCAGCTGTGGCGACCCCTTGATGGGAGTAGCCGAAAGATCAACAACATTTTAAGTCTTGTTCTTGGTCTTTTATTTTGCCAAACAAATTTTGAAATCAATTTCTCTAATTTATTAAATGCTGAGACCAGGACCCAAACAGGAAGGGATTGAAATAGAAAGAGGAGTCTTGGCAATATGTTCATTTTCACTGTTTCCACTCTTCCAAACATAGATAGCGGTAATACTTATCCAAACATAGATAGCGGTAATCATTTCTTATAGTTTCAAAAAGCTGTGTGTAATTTGCTGCGTATAAACGTGATACTGTAGGCGTAAGGATGACCCGCAGGTATCTAAAACCTTGACTAGACCATCGAAGAGGTACCTCATTGTCTAGCTGTAATGGCCAGTACTCTGATATCATCATTGCTTCAGACTTATCTGCATTTACTTTGTATTCAGAAACAAATCCATAATCTTCAAGGCATTCTTAGAGGGCTGGTATAAAAGTAAGAGGGTTTTTAATGAATAATAGCACATCATCTGCATATAACGATATCTTGTGACATTTTCCTCCTTTACAGTATCTTTTATCCCCTGTATTCTACTATTACTCCTTATTATACTGAACAAAAATATAAACGCAACACTTTTGTTTTTGCTTCTCCTTTGCTGAGATAATCCATCCCACCTCACAGGTGTGCCATATCAAGATGCTGATTAGACAGCATGATTATTGCACAGGTGTGCCTTAGACTGGCCACCTGTAAAAGGCCACTTTAAAAGGTTCAGTTGAATCACACAGCACAATGCCACAGATGTCGCATGTTTTAAGGGAGCGTGCAATTGGCATGCTGACAGCAGGAATGTCCACCAGAGCTGTTGCTCGTGAATTGAATGTTCATTTCTCCACCATAAGCCGTCTCCAAAGGTGTTTCAGAGGATTTGGCAGTACATCCAACCAGCCTCACAACCGCAAACGACGTGTAACCACACCAGCCCAGGACCTCCACATCCAGCATGTTCACCTCCATGATCGTCTGAGACCAGCCACTCAGACAGCTGCTGAAACAATCGGAGTGCATAACCAAAGAATTTCTGCACAAACTGTCAGAAACAGTCTCAGGGAAGCTCATCTGCATGCTCGTCGTCCTCATTGGGGTCTCGACTTGACTCCAGTTCTTCATCGTAACGGATTTTGACAGATTTGTGAACAATATTTGAGAGATATGGTTATTTTGTTTATGTAGAAAATGTTTCAGATCTTTGAGTTCATTTCATTAAAAATGGAAGCAAAAACAAAAGTGTTGCGTTTATATTTTTGTTCAGTATAGTTCTGATAGTGGTTCAATACTAAGTGCAAATAATACTAGGGACATCTCCATGAAGAGTTCCCCTACCTAGATTAAAAAATTCTGAACAATGACCATTAACTTGAACTCTTGATTTAGAATTCTTATAAAAAAATAATTACCCATTTAACAAAAGTAAAGTCTGTTTTAAAAACACCCAGTCCACCCTATCAAATGCCTTTTCAGCATCTAAGTTGAGGAGCATTGAAGGTAAAAGGCATTGAAGAGCATTTTACTATGTTACATCCCATAGTATTTTCAGGCATTGCGCATGCATTTTGGTGCCTTTGTCTTTCAGGTCCTGGGATTGGGCATCACGCCCGTCAATCGTGGTTTCCAGTGCGATCGTGATTCCCGTGGGAACTAATGAGGCTGCCCTAGCTGAGTATAAGAACCCAGAAGTGACGCAGCCAGCGGCGCGGCTTTTTGTTTCATCCGTATATATTGTTGTTACGGTGACGCTATACTTCTGGTGTTCTGAATGTTGTCACACGTGATTAGTGATTAGTAAATGGTGTGTGTGTTACGCTAATCTCTCTACGTGTATTGTTTCGATCTGACCATGCCCAGTACGAGTTCTCGGACGTTTCTTCATTCGCGGTGTCGAGTCCAGGTTAGGATGCCCTAGGGTGTACATGAGCAGCACGTAGAGTTAGACTTTGTTTAGAGACACTAGATAGGAGTGAGAGCTACTTGTTGTACTTATGTTTGGTTCGTTAGTGTAGTTAGCGGGCATCCTACTCACTGATTTTGTTTTCATTTTGTTTATGGTTTAGATTGACTGCCGCGCATAAGTTAGAAGGTGTTTTGTTTTATTTATTTATTTGATTTAAGCTCTGCTCGTGGCTCTTACCATTGAACGTGTATTTAATATTTTGTATATATTTTCTGTAAATATTATTTCTTTCTCTACTTGTACTATTGGTTTCCACTGTGTGTTTGGGTGTTTTAAATTACTAAAGTTTGCTAAAACTTAGCGCTACTCTTGAGTTTGTCTCATTCTTGTTCATAAGTGACTTCTCAAATAGTAATCAGTGACCGTATTCAATACTTTATCCTTCCTTTTATTTTTATTTTTAATTTTTTTCTCTTATGGCGGCTTTCTATCTCCCTTAGACAAGAGTAAACGTAACAACTAAATAGGAAACCGTAACATAATTGGGGGCTCGTCCTAAAAAGTTCACTCTTTACTCTGTACTAACATTGCGGAGGCATTTAACTTGAACTGGAAATTCTTTAAAGAAGCAAATTAAAGCCGAAGTGATGCTATGCGAATTGGGAGTTTTATCATTGGCTGATGCGGATAGAGAGACTGATCCTCATGGCGAGAGGCAGGATGTGCTTGGGACAGGTAAAGAGGAAGTAGAGATGGCCGAATTGGACACTAATGCGGACGTCTGACCTCTATTGCCACCCTTTGAGCCCTTTCTACCAGGTACTCCCAGTTCAAGGGAGGAGTTGCATACAAAGGTGAAAAAGGCACGGCTCTGTCTGGAGGCAGAGGAGTGAGCACAAGCCCCCCAAGCAGAGTGGGATCTGCGTCTAGAAGTCCGCAAGTTTGAAATTCAGGCCGATAAGGAAGTGAGGCTGCGTAAATTGGATATTGAAGCAGCTATGAGCGCTGCAATTCCTCCTGCACAGCCAAGGCTTCTCATCGGTGGCTGATAACTCGACTCATTCTGGCTCCACCACATTTGATGTGGGAAAACACATTGCTTTGGTACCCAACTTTAGAGAATTGGAAGTAAACATCTATTTTAACGTTTTTAAGCTACTTCTTTGGGTTGGTCTAAAGATGTGTGGTCACGGCTACTGCAATGCAAATTAGTCGGCAAAGCTTTAGAAATGTACTCTACTTTGTCATTGGAAGATTGCTTAAAATATGATGTGGTTAAGTCAGCTATACTTAGGGCATATGAATTAGCTCCAGAGGCCTACAGGCAACGGTTTCAGAATTGTAACAAAAAATGCCACTCAAACCTTTGTAGAATTTGCACGGGAGAAGTCAATTCTTTTTGACAAATGGTGCACCGCTAGTAAGGCCGACGACTTCAACTTACTTAGGGAGCCAATGTTACTTGAGGATTTCAAGCAATGCCTTACAGAAAGGATGGACGACAACTTTTTTCGGGCCTTTGCCAAAGTCTAAATCTGGTAATCAGTTTTTGCTCACGATTATGTGCACCGCTACTAGATACCCAGAGGCTATCCCACTTCGCAAAGTTACAGCCAAAGCAGTAGTCAAAACTTTGATAAAGTTTTTTACGACCTTCAGTTTACCTACGGTTGTACAAACAGATCGAGGTACCAATTTTCTGTGAAAGTTGTGTTCACAAGTCTTTGTCACATTAAACATTACCCACCGTACATCTAGTGCTTATCATCCTGAAAGTCAGGGAATGTTGAAAAGATTCCACCAGACATTAAAAGCAATGTTGAGGAAGTATTGTATCGAGACGGGCAATGAGTGGCATGAAGTCGTCCCTGCTTCTATTTTCAATACGAGAAAAGTGCAAGACTCCCTGAGGTTTAGTCCATCAGAATTGGTTTTTGGGCATACCATGAGGGGACCGCTTAAAGCTTTAAAAGAGAGCATTTTGGGTATTGAAACAAGTGAGAAAACCAATGTGTTAGACTACGTAAGCAAATTTCGTGAAAGACTACAGAAATCTTGTGCTTCGGCTTGTGAGTCTTTGTCCAAAGTTTAAGGGAAAATGAAAGCGCGCTATGATAAAGGTGCCATGACCAGAGCATTTGCAGTTGGTGACCAGGTATTGGTCCTACTTCCTATTCCAGGGTCTACATTGTATGCGCGGTTTTCTGGACCGTACGAAATTTTAGAGGAGAAAAAGAGACTGAGTACGTGATCAAGACTCCTGATAGAGATGCAAAAATTAATTTGTTATATAAACATGTTGAAAACGTATCATGCTAGAGATGCTATAGAGCCTCTCACTACTGGAAAGGGAAAGAATGTAGTTTTCCCAGTTTGATCAGGGCTTAAGGCTGGAGAAAGAGAATGGTGACTTGGATGGCTCCTTAAGGTTGATGGAGTCCCGCTGCCAGGTTACCAAACTCCGAAACCCTGGCAAACTTGGCAAATCTTTTACACCACCTTAATGCTGATCAAAGGCAAGACATAGTTGATCTTTTTAGCAAGTTTTCTTCTATCTTAGGTGATGTTCCCACAATAACAAACGTACTACAGCATTATATTATTATAAACAACTCTCAGCCCATTAACAGCATCCTTATAGACCTAATGCAGTTAAAAGAGGTTTAATGAAGCTGGAACTCAGTACTTGTTGGGTTAGCTAAGCCCAGCATTAGTCCTTGGAGCTCCCCATGTTTGTTGGTGGATAAATCCTATAGTACTAAACATTTTTGCACTGACTATAGACGCGTGAACACCATGACGATACCCGATTGCTTCCCAATGCCAAGAATGGAGGGTTGTGTTGACAGTGCAAAGTTCGTCAGTAAGTTGGACCTTCTTAAAGGTTACTGGCAAGTTCCGTTGACCGCCAGGGCATCCGAAATTTCAGCCTTTGTAACTCCGGACTGTTTCTTACAGTATAATGTTATGCCTTTTGGGTTGCGAAATGCTGCTGCGACATTTTAAAGACTGGTCAACTTGGTGCTCGCTGACGTCCCTAATTGCAACGCTTATCTTGACGATCTGGTTATTTATTCACAGACTTGGCCCAAACATGTATTATTGTTGGAGACTGTACTTTAACGGCTAGAGAAAGCATCCTTGACTTTAAATCTGGCAAAATGCGAAATTGGCAAAGCAACAGTGACCTATTTAGGTAAACAAGTAGGACAAGGCTAAGTGCACCGGTAACAGCAAAAATTTCAGCAATTAATGAGTTCCCTAAGCCAAAAACCAGACGAGAATTACGCAGATTTTTGGGTATATGATTATATACCCCAAAATATTAAAATATATGTTTTTGAATTCTAATTGATAATATATTAATAAGTTAAAATCTTGACATAATAAGCATATTGGTCTGTAAGCCATACATTGTGTAGGACCCTTTCCTCTTTTATGAATTACAGTAATGATTGCATGAATGTGCTAAATCTTCATTCTGTAATACATACTTATATACCTTGCATAAATTTGCAACCAATTCATTTACAAATGCCTTATAAAATTCCCCAGGTAGTCCATCTACCCCTGGTGACTTATTATTTTTTAATTTTACTATAGTTTCTCTTATTTCTTCTTCTTTAATAGGAGATATCATTTCCTTCGCCTCTTATTCTGTACATTTATTGAAATCAATTGGTTGCAAAAAATGTTTTACTTTTTTTTTTTTATTTGCAAGGTTCTGACCCTCATATAGTTTTTTATAATAATCTTTAAATGCATTCACTATGTCCTTTGGTTGAGTTGATATTAGCAATGTATCTGGGTGTTTGATTTTTGGAACAACTTTGTTTCCTTGAGCCTTACGTAATTGAAAAGCTAAAAGTCTACTTGCTTTGTTACTCATCTCGTAGTATTTTCTGCTGAAAAAATTTTCTTCTGGAGAAGGTGTTTTTAATTTAGCCAATTTACTTACAGATAATGTTGTCAAATCTTTCGAGACACTTAGAATGGATTATAAACTTAATAGAACAGATTTTTTAAAATTTCTCCAGCTATGTCATTTTATTTAATCTGAAATGAGACAGGGCAAAATCCTCTTTGAATTGTCTGATATTGAAAACCATCTTCTTCTTCCAGGGGCATTGAAGGGTCAGATTTCCTATCGTTATGGCTCTCTTTTATCAGAAACCTCTTCACCTTTAAATCCTTGAAGAAAGGTTTGGGAAAAGGATATGGGCCGTTCATTCACTGATGATGATGATGGCTCTCTATATGTGAGGAGGTTTTTCACGACTCAACTTCAGTTTCTGTGCATGAGCAAAACTTGAAATACATATATAGAACATATCTCACCCCTGTACGCCTTCACAAAATGTATCCAAATGTATCTCAGCCGTGTTTTAAATGTAATTCAAAAACGTGAACATTGATGCATCTATTCTGGGAGTGTAAGAAAATTTAAACTTTTTGGTATGAAGTGCATGATCTGGTTGAGAAAATACTGGCTATAAAATTTAAAAATGTCTCCAATTATATACCTGTTAAACTGTAAAATACCTAGGTCTTCCTTCTGATTTAAATTGTTTATTACATTTCATTACATATTTGGCAAAGCAATGCATACTTATCTTATGGTCATCATCTCGTGTACCAACTTTAACAATGTGTTTGGCACAAGTGGGTAATCTTATTCCATTGGAAAAACTTACATATGATTTACAGAACAAATCTGAACTATTCTGGCGGATATGGGCCCCTTTGTGGGATCTACAGTACCTGGGCAATCATGACTCTTTCTTTCTTTTATGTTTTATACTGGTTGTGTAGGTTGAGATTTATTGCTTATTTAAGACGGAGCTTAACTTAACTTAACTCAGGCGTGTGCCATCCCTATTGCGCCACAGGAAGTCCCCTTCCCGCATTCTTATAGTTAAAAAGTAAAAGATAGTGTCTTTACATAGAAATATAACCCGGGAAATTAATGTTTAATAAAAACCAGAATGTCTGACCATTTTTTGGCATAAAAACCCCCTGAATTGTTTAAATTGGCAGAATGAGAGAAGGGACATATGAGGATATATCCAGTAGGGGCACCAAACTGGAAAGTGGATGTTTTCAGTTATTGTTGCATGTTTTTCTGATTTCTTGTGCAATCCTAGCAAGAAGAATTAACAAATTAATCACAATGACCAAAAAAATCTAATAAAATAGAAGATTGCTTCTTTCATGTTATATTTTGATGTAGAACACAATGCCCTTATACTTAATTTTACATTTATGTTAAAATATCTTAAAACATTACTTTAGTGAGCAAATAGTTGCATTTTCATAATCATAATCAAATTGCATTAATAATCATAACCATTATGCATACTGGGATGCAATATATGAAACACATGAGGTGAGGACATTGATGGACTGATTAACTTTCTATGGTGGACCGAGGTTTGGTGAGTGTGAATGAAATAAAAATAATTGTTAATAATTTTAATGTATTCTGCTCGATCCTTCTCCAGTTCAATGGTGTAACAATTGGAACTGTGGCAGCTTCCTCTCTGTCCTTGCTCTGTAGGGGGAGAGGAGTTCGCTTGTCCTTTTTGAAGTCCACCACCATCTCGTTGGTCTTTTTTTAAATTGATGCAGAGGTTATTTCCCCTACACCACTGTACCAGTTGTTCTACCTCCTCTCTGTAATATTATTCATCGTTGTCAGTGATGCGTCCCACTACTGCTGTGTCATCTGCGAATTTGACTATATGACAGCTGGAGTGTCTCGCTATGCAGTCATACGTCAACAGAGTGAACAGGAGGGGGCTCAGCACACAACCTTGAGACGAGCCTGTGCTGATGGTGATGGTGGAGGAGATGGTGTCATGGATCCTGACAGTTTGAGATCTGTTGGTCAGGAAGTCTAGGACCCAGTTCCCTACTGAAGGGCTTAAGCCAAGAGAGGAAAGCTTTAGAATTAATGTCTGTGGAGAGATGGTGTTGAAGGCAGAGGAAAAGTCCAGGAAAAGCAGGCAGACGTAGGAATTCTTATTCTCCAGGTGTGTGGATCACTGATGAGATGGCGTCATCTGCAGAGCGATTTGTCTTGTATGCATACTGATGGGGGTCTACAGTGGCATCAATGGAGGCTTTGATGTGAGTCATGACCAGCCTCTCAAAGCACTTCATGACTACCGGGGTTAGAGCTATGGGGCGGTAATCATTCAGACAAGTCACTGTTGAACACTTTGGGACTGGAACAATGGTGGCAGTCTTCAGGCAGGTAGGAACAGTCGCAGTTGACAAAGAGGTGTTAAATATGTCAGTTAACACTTCTGACAGCTGGTGAGCACAGTCCTTAAGTACCCTTCCTGGTATGTTATCAGGGCCTGCAGCTTTGCGGGGGTTAATTCTTTTTAGAATCCTCTCCACGTCGGCTGTTGTTACTTTAAGGGGCGTGTCATCAGGAAGTGATGGGAGCTTGGTACAGGGAGGTGGGTTGTCATGTTCCTCGAAGCGGGCATAGAATGAGTTTAGTATATCAGGCAGGTGGGGGTCCCTAGGGCGTTGTGCATCTTTGGTGTGGTAGTCTGTGATGCATTTAATGCCCCTCCACATACTTCGTGGATTGTTAGACGTAAGGTGACCCTGGATTTTTTGGGCGTATATGGATTTAGCCCTCCCAATGCCTGCCGTCAGTTGTTTCCTCGCCAACTTTAGCGCTGATGCATCACCTGCCCTAAATGCAGCATCCCTAGCTTTCAGCAGAGCCTTTACTTCAGCATTCAGCCAGGGCTTCTGATTAGGCAAACAGGTAATTGTCTTGGTGGTGGTTACATCATCAGCACATTTAGATATAAAGCCGAGGACGGAAGAAGTGTATTCATCTAGGTCCAGCTTATCCCCGTAAGTGGCTGCTTCTTTAAAGATCTGCCAGTCAGTGCACTGAAAGCAGTCCTGGAGAACAATGTCTGCATCACTGGGCCACTGGGTGATCGTTTTCTTTGTGTGTATTGTCCTCTTCAGCAGGGGGCGATAGGCTGGCACCAGCAGTATGGCTATGTGATCAGAAGCACCAAGATGGGGGCGGGGGAGAGCTCTGTATGCACCGCGGATGTTTGTATACACACAGTCCAGAATATTTTCTCCCCGTGTTGGAATTTCCACATGCTGGTGGAATTTGGGAAGAGTGTCCGTCAGTTTCACATGATTGAAGTCCCCTGCAACCACGTAAAATGCCTTCGGGTGTTTAGTCTGCAGCGAGCTGATGGTATCATGAAGCTCCTGCAACGCTACGCTAGCATTAGCACCCGGCGGAATGTAAACAATGGTGACGTACACAACATTAAACTCCCGCGGCAGATAGAATGGCCGACACTTTGTTGTCATGAACTCTATCGACTCGGAGCAGTGACTTTTAACTAAATTACTGCTTGTACACCAACCTTCATTCATATACATACAGAGTCCACCTCCTCTTTTTTTCCCCGGGCCACTGGGTGATCGTTTTCTTTGTGTGTATTGTCCTCTTCAGCAGGGGGCGATAGGCTGGCACCAGCAGTATGGCTATGTGATCAGAAGCACCAAGATGGGGGCGGGGGAGAGCTCTGTATGCACCGCGGATGTTTGTATACACACAGTCCAGAATATTTTCTCCCCGTGTTGGAATTTCCACATGCTGGTGGAATTTGGGAAGAGTGTCCGTCAGTTTCACATGATTGAAGTCCCCTGCAACCACGTAAAATGCCTTCGGGTGTTTAGTCTGCAGCGAGCTGATGGTATCATGAAGCTCCTGCAACGCTACGCTAGCATTAGCACCCGGCGGAATGTAAACAATGGTGACGTACACAACATTAAACTCCCGCGGCAGATAGAATGGCCGACACTTTGTTGTCATGAACTCTATCGACTCGGAGCAGTGACTTTTAACTAAATTACTGCTTGTACACCAACCTTCATTCATATACATACAGAGTCCACCTCCTCTTTTTTTCCCCGACCGGTATTGCGGTCCGTACGGAAAAGCCGAAAGCCATCAATTTGAAAGACTGAGTTCGGGATGTTTTGGTTTAGCCAGGATTCCGTTAGGCAGAGAACAGCGCAATTCCTCCTCTCAGATTGAGCATTAATCCTCAAACGTAGCAGGTCCATTTTATTATCCAGGGAGCGGACGTTGGCCAAAAAGAGAGTTGGAATCGGAGGTCGGCTAGCCTTTAACTGTACAGACGCTCCCGCCCGCTTTCCTCTCTTCTGTCTGCGAGCACAACGTTTCCTATTGCCCGCTGTCCCCCGCGCTCTGCTACGCCACTTCGATGTTCTCAGGAGGCGCTGTCTTCCGAGTTCAGATTTTAGTCCTGGTGGAATAGAAATAATCAAACTGTCTCTGATGTACAACAGTTCAGTTATGCTATACTTCCCTCGCATTTTCAGCTCTGAAAAAGCGATGTCTCTTGTATTTGGTGTGCTATCAAGAGGCTTTGTTCCAGAGGATGCTGGGGAGAAGCTCCATGCGATGCAATTTGAGACATTTATAATATGCTGGATAAGTGACTATTTTAGTGGAAGGTCATTGTTTACTGTATATATTGCATATTTATTGTCTTATTTCACATTGTGCATGTTGAAGTTGTGAGAAGTTCTTCCAGTTTTAAACAATAGAAAATCGAAAAGGTGAAATCAGCGCCAGTTTATTATAATTAGTCTGCTCAAATCACAATTGTTTTAAGCATTTTGGATTGTATTTTAGTTCGTTTTTTGTGTTGTATTTTGGTTTGTTTTACTCTGTAACTGGTGTATGTTCGTTGTGTACGTAACGCTAAAGAGCCTGTGTTATGTGTGTCAATGCTACAGAGCCGATGTAAGGCTATAGAGCCCATGATATATGAGTAAAGCTACAGAACCTGTGTAACATGACAGAGCATATGTTATGTTTGTAAGCTAAAGAGCCTTGGCTAAGTGAAGAAGAGGTGCTTCTACAACAGCCATGTACCACCAGATCATGGCATTTCCCAGTTAAATTTTTTAAAAATTCTCTGGCTGTTGTGGGTTGATCTCTACAGTAATTGTAATGAGCCTAACTTTGAATAAACTGTCCACTTGATTAATTACTCTCATAGTGGTGACTTAAGCCTCGTTTACACCGCAGGTCTCGATGCCCAATTCTGATTTGTTGCCTATATCTGATTTTTTTTGACCGTCTGTTTACACGTTCTTTCAACTATGACTCATATCCAATTTAAGTGTTTACACTTGCCATACCATCTGAAACATCGTGCATACACACTAGCCAAGATGGACCATGCTCTGCTTGATGCTCTGCGATATATGCAAAGTTCGTGAAATGTCACCATGGTTTTGAAACGGAGGAGAAGGGAAAAAAAAAAACCCATAATTGCAGCCTGTGCATATGCTTCATTCACCAAATACTGATTTTTAAATGTTATTTAGCCCAAATAAGCATTAACACAAGGCGGGGGCCTTTTCCTCTTTCGATTGATTTGGCGCATGCGCCCCGCCACCGTTTTAAACTCCTAAAATCTTACTTACTATAGTTAAAATATCTCTGTAATTTTACTTCTCTTAAGAATCTGTCCGAATCTGTGAAAATAAACTTACCTGAGACGATGAGAGAGCACTCGGCTGCTGATGTGGCATTTTGGCGCCAGTGGTGTAAAACGGTGGCAGGTAGCATGCGCCGAATTGATTCCTCTTCCCTCGGATAGTAATGCCTGTGCATGTGGCATTGATGACATATTTTTGACAGTGGTTTAACACATACAGTAGATATATATTCTGACTAGATGTCGCCTTGGGCCTCTAAGCATACGTCAACATCACCGCCATCTTGGGTCGGGGATCTGAAGGAAGCGCCAAGGTTAACTGTGTAAGGTAGTGTTGTTGCAGGGATACTAAACACTTGAATGTGTTTGACCTGTCTTATACACTGTAATCATTTAAGAAGCTGTAGTAGATATTTTTATAAACTGGATGTTTTCAAAGAATGGTTAACCTGTGTTATATACTGTAGCCTAATCATTTAATAAGCTGTTGTAAATACTGGAGGATGTTTTCACCCTACGTACGCACGTTATGTTTGTTTTTGTGTTATATAACCATGTTACGCTGGGTCATTGTATTGCAGGCTTGCTGATGTACAAAATAAACCAGTACAATTCAAATGTTTAATTAACATGTATTTTTAAGTATGGATATCACACCATTGTAGTCATGTTGTGTGCAGTAGACTAGGCTAAGGTCAGTAACAATTGTTAATTTTAAGTTCACTGAAGTGGAAGAATAATAAACTTACACCTAGTTTTAAAGTAGATTAATATCAAAAGCTTCAATTTTCATTGTCACATGTCTGTCAGTTGGAACAAACCAAAAAACAAACAAAAAAAATTAGTAATAATTTGAGATTTGGACGATTTATGACGATTTAATTTCTGCCTAGATGAAGATGTTCGGTTCCCCATCCTAACATTCTCAGGTCTGTTGGTCAGGAAGTCCATATATATATTTTTTTTTCTGCTTTGTTTGTTTAACTCATGCCTTTATTTATTTAAATATTGCTCTATTATTTATCTATTTATTTATATTTTATATATACTTTATTTTATATTATTCATGTTTTTTTCATATTACTTTCAGCATCCTTGTAATTGTTTTGTGCATTGTAGAAGAAATGAATTAGTTATGTAGGTGTGTCTAAATATTGTATATGATATCATATAAGTAAAATAATTAATTAATCTATGTTCTATCATAAATATACGTCTGACATTTATAATAAACCAAACAGCTTGAAAATTAAGCAAATTAAGGTGATTTTAATCGTTGATAGTTCTCTGCCAATGTTAACTAATGCAGATATTTTCAAACACACAAAATCCCGTATCAGTAAACTGTCGTGGCTGTAGATTTTGGAATCCAATTCAGAAATACAGAATTACACACAAAAAGAAAGACAGAATTACACACAAATCCTTTTTTTACGGACGAATATTTTTGACAGTGACTTCATTCCATACTATTATAGGTAAATCCCAGATTTGTGGGTTAGCCCAGATCATGGCCCATGTGCAATAAACGATGGCAGGAGTACAACTGATTTTGATGGAACAGATATAGCAAGATGTTTGAAATGTATATTGCCTTTTCTGAAAAAAAGCACAACAATATTAGTTAGTTATAATGAAAAATATACTGTATAAGGGTGAGACCGAATTAATGATCATGTCATGCACATGGTCCCTAATGTAGAGATGTCACAGCTGTTATTCAAACCACATTCTAGGTTTCTGAACAGAGTATTACCCAATCCTAATGAATCATTAACGTCTTTGTTGATCACCCAGTCCAGTAGGTGGCAGTAAAAGACCTTACTACAAGACAAAGGAGAAGAAGAGCTGAAGCTGTTGTTCCACTTGCAATGCCTAGTTATCCAGCCTACCATCTCTACATGGAGCTTTTTCTAACTGCAGTTTTACAGAGACAAAGTAAATTTAAAAACAGCATTTGCAGAGGATTAATTTACTGATCCTGAGGTAAGTTTAAGTCTAAACAGTTACTGACTAAATCCTTAAAAAAAGTATGTTCATGTAATAGTGTCTGTATTACCAGTAAATTATATAAAACCAAATATCATGTAATTAAACATTTTTGGTATTGGACAATGTTTTTTCTAATGCTGCATTCTATTTTCTTTCCTTAACTAGAGATAAAAAAAGAACAAAAGCCATATTATTTGTACTATGACTAGTCAAGAAGAAACTCAGACAGACCTTCACCACTGCTTAGTGTGTGGAAAGAGTTTCTTTCAAGAGAAGGATCTCACAGCACACCAGCTTATCCACATACCAGACAAACCACATCAGTGCTCAGAATGTGGAAAGAGTTTCATTTATAAATGTCGTTTGCAACAACATCAGCGCGTTCACACAGGAGAGAAGCCGTATCAGTGCTCACAGTGTGGAAAGAGTTTCATTTCTAAAAGTCATCTGAAACAACATCAGCGCACTCATACAGGAGAGAAGCAGCATCAGTGCTCACAGTGTGGAAAGAGTTTTGCTAATATGCGAAATTTGAAAGTACACCAGCACATCCATGCTGGTGAAAAGCCGTACCAGTGCTCACAGTGTGGAAAGGGTTTTGGTGATGAGAGTCATTTCCAACGGCACCAATGCATTCACAAAGGGGAGATGCTGTATCAGTGCTCACAGTGTGGAAAGAGTTTCAATTATAAATATCTTCTACAACAACATCAGCGCGTTCACACAGGAGAGAAGCCGTATCAGTGCTCACAGTGTGGAAAGGGTTTCATTCAAAAATATTGTCTTCAACAACATCAGCGCATTCACACAGAAGACAGGCCGTATCAGTGCTCACAGTGTGGAAAGGGTTTTACTCAATCGAAGTATCTCACGGCACACCAGCTCATCCACAGCCAAGAAAAACCACATCAGTGCTCAAAGTGTGGAAAAAGTTTCATTTTTAAGTATCGTCTCCAACAACACCAGCGCATTCATACACGAGAGAACCCGTATCAGTGCTCACAGTGTGGAAAGAGTTTTAGTCAAGAGAAGGATCTCACAGCACACCAGCTCATCCACAAACAAGACAAACCACATCAGTGCTCACAGTGTGGAAAGAGTTTCAATCATAAATATAATCTCAAGCAACATCAGCGTATTCACACTGGAGACAAACCGTATCATTGTTCTCAGTGTGGGAAGAGTTTTACTCAAAGCAGCACTCTTCTGCAACATCAGCGTATTCATACTGGAGAAAAGCCGTATCAGTGCTCCCAGTGTGGAAAGAGTTTTACTCAAAAGGTTGCTCTCCAGCGCCATCAGCAGATTCACACTGGAGAAAAGCCGTATCAATGTTCACAGTGCGGACGCACCTACAAGCAAAAGGGTTGTCTTAAGATTCACCAGCGCATTCACACAGGAAAGAAGCCATATCAATGCTCACAGTGTGGGAAAGGATTTCCTTGGCAGTTTAATCTAAATCAGCATCAGCGCATCCATACAGGAGGGAAGCCATATCAATGCTCACTGTGTGGAAAGAGCTTTATTAACATAAGTCATTTCAATTATCACCAACTGATTCACAAAGAAGAGACGCCATATCACTGCTCACAGTGTGGAAAGGGTTTTAAGCTAGAGCGTTTGCTCCAACAACATCAGCGCATTCACACTGGAGACAAACCGTATCACTGTTCACAGTGTAGGAAGAGTTTTAATCACAAGGGTTCTCTCCAGCGACATCAGCGCATTCACACTGGAGAGAAACCGTATTCCTGCTCACAGTGTGGAAAGGGCTTTAGATATTTGAGCAGTTTCCAATATCACCAGCGCATTCACACTGGAGAGAAGCCATATATCTGCTCACAGTGTGGGAAGAGCTTTAGATATTTGAGCAGTTTCCAATATCACCAGCGCATTCACACTGGAGAGAAGCCATATTCCTGCTCCATATGTGGAAAGAGTTTTATTCACAGAAGCTTTTTACAAAAACATCTATGCATGCATAAGTAGTCTCAAGGTACAAGCCCCCGAGGGACGGCTTTAGGGCCACAAACTGTGATGCAATACACTCACCTAAAGGATTATTAGGAACACCACACTAATACGGTGTTTGACCCCCTTTTGCCTTCAGAACTTAATTCTACGTGGCATTGATTCAACAAGGTGCTGAAAGCATTCTTTAGAAATGTTGGCCCATATTGATAGGATAGCATCTCGCAGTTGATGGAGATTTGTGGGATGCACATCCAGGGCACGAAGCTCCCGTTCCACCACATCCCAAAAATGCTCTATTGGGTTGAGATCTGGTGACTGTGGGGGCCATTTTAGTACAGTGAACTCATTGTCATGTTCAAGAAACCAATTTGAAATGATTTAAGCTTAGTGATATGGTGCATTATTCTGCTGGAAGTAGCCATCAGAGGATGGGTACATGGTGGTCATAAAGGGATGGACATGGTCAGAAACAATGCTCAGGGAGCCCATGGCATTTAAACGATGCCCAATTGGCACTAAGGGGCCAAAAGGGTGCAAATTGTAGCCTCTTTTTCCTATTTGTAGTGGAGATGAGTTATACCCAGTGGGGTCTTCTGCTGTTGTAGTCCATCTGCCTCAAGGTTGTGCGTGTTGTGGCTTCACAAATGCTTTGCTGCATACCTCGGTTGTAATGAGTTGTTATTTTAGTCAAAGTTGCTCTTCTATTAGCTTGAATCAGTCGGCCTTTTCTCCTCTGACCTCTAGCATCAACAAGGCAATGTTTTTCCCTTTTCACACCATTCTTTGTAAACCCTAGAAATGATTGTGCGTGAAAATCCCAGTAACTGAGCAGATTGTGAAATACTCAGACCGGCCCGTCAGGCACCAACAACCATGCCACGCTCAAAATTGCTTAAATCACCTTTCTTTCCCTTTCTGACATTCAGTTTGGAGTTCAGGAGATTGTCTTGACCACGACCACACCCCTAAATGCATTGAAGCAACTGCCATGTGATTGGTTGATTAGATAATTGCATTAATGAGAAATTGAACAGGTGTTCCTAATAATCCTTTAGGTGAGAGTGTATATGAAACACATGTGGTGAGGACATTGATGGACTTGCCTCACTATGGTGCTAAGGCACTATGGAGAGGGTGAATGAAATAAAAATAATTTTTAATAACTTTAATGTATCCTGCTCTGTCCTTCTCCAGTTCAATGGTAACAATTGGAACTGTGGCAGCTTTCTGTTTGTCCTTGGTCTTTAGCTCCAATAAACATAACAGTACATACTGCGATGCCATTTTAAGCTTATTCCCACTCTCCCCTCTTTCCCTAGCTTACCTCTGTTCCCTGGTTACTGGATCCTTTGCAGGTTTTTGTATCAGAACTATATAGAGGTGGATGATGCAGTAATTACCCTGTTACATAAAGCTTTTTCAAACCTGGACATGGTAAGGATTATGTTTGTTTGATTTTTTAAGTGCTTTTAAGACCATACAGCAGAAGCTGCTGGGTAGAGATGCTGGTGAAAAAATGAATTATTGCACAATAATCCAGAATGTAAACATAAAAAAATCTAGAATGCAAAGTGCAGCATAATGTAAATATAGCGAAAGTGTAGAATGCAAAATATTCTTTGAATAGACAGATACTGAAGTATACAGAGAATGTAAACCTGTAGATATGGGTATAAAATGCTAGATCAGATTGGTGCCATCCTTTAGTGTGTGTGTGTGTGTATGTGTGTTGTTTATGAACCTGGCACCTCTACTAAACCGTGCATGCGGACTAATAAACAGAGATGCATTTTCCTTAGCTTCACTCTCGTGAAAACGACATTTAGAGAACGGCTCATTCGTGAAAGGTTGTCCACATAACGCTAATCTTTTATGGATTCTAAATTGACACTGTAACCACTTTTTTAATCCCTGGAATGAAAGAGATGAAGAATTTCTTCATAATGATTTTTCTTATGCTATTATAAAAAAATAAAAATATGGTGAAAGCTGTTTGTGGTTGGTTTTTTTGAAGTAATGGACCTGAATTGTTTTCCAGAGTGCAGCAGTTTAAATGGGCATTGTCCACGGTCGAAAGGGCCCGTTAGGATGTTTGTTGCCCTTTTAAGGCAGTGTGCTGTGTTCCTTTAGAGAAGCCAGGAAGCATCTGATGATTACTTTGCTAAGTTGTTCACCCCTGAAGGGCTACTCGTCCACTTCTCAACTGCTCCTGCAGCTTTTGTGCCTTTTTACTTCTGCTAAGGTGTTTGTGGTTCAGGGAGGACCTTAACAATGTTAGTGCCCAGGAATCTGAAGGCTGTAACCCTATCTATGGGGAGAGGGTTATCCTTCTTGTGCTGTCTATGATGTGTTCTTTGGGGATTGAAGCATCGAGGCCCAGATTGTTTGCCCCATTCCATTCTGCCAGATTCTGCATGTCATCTCTGTAAGCTAAGGGGAGGTGATACCCAATTGTTTGCAGAGAAGGTAGTATAATGTAAACAAACAATTAAATAATTAAAACCTAAATAATTCCTGTTGTTAGCTGCATCTTTGGGGGTCTAAGAAAAATTATACAATTTATATATTTTTTGGAATTCAGAATAATTGGCCTTGACTCATGTCTGTGAAGAACATATATCAGAAAACCTTTTCACTGACCACACCATGTACACCTCCTACACAGCTATATCACATAAAGGATGTTTGGGTAAACAGGACCCTGGGCTAAAAAAAAGTTTGAAAATTGTACCTTTACTTTGTAATCCTCCTGTCTGGGACTGCTGTAAGTATGTTTGTGTGTAAGTATGTGAGTATGTGAGAGAGTAAGTTTTGTGTTATGGCCCTGTTGTTCCGCACAAGGTTGCAAACAATGTCATATAATATTGTGGCAAAATTCACGAACTGACCCCTGTCTGCTCTCACAGTCCCACACACTTTACCCTCTGTCTTGTTGGAACCAATCTTTATTTGCTCCTATTCGATCACATTTTTCAGATTTCAAATTGGGGACCAGATGCAATAAATATAGACTTGTGGTTCCTTATCACAACTTATCAAGATTGCTTAAACATTCTCTGTTCAGAAGACATTGCAATTGAATTTGGAAGAGAGAAATACTTGATGATGATGATGTAGAGGAAGAGGATTACATTTCAGCTTTTTTAAAAACTCAACTACCTCAAAACATTGAGACTGGACTGAACTTCTTAATTCTTGCTGCTACGTTAAGAAACGTTTACTGGTTTTCCACAACCTCAACTCATCAACTCAACACCGCAGAGTGTTATGTTATGGTATGTTATGTCGTGTTTGTTGCACTGTCACTTTGTTAATTTATGTTGTTAATTTATGTTGTCTGGTCAATCTGTCTTGTCTCCGCTAGCCAGCTAACTAGGCCTTTTAGTTACCTAGTTTAGTTTTTCTGTTAATTTATGTTGTAAATGTATGTTGTATGTAGCACCTTGGTCCTGGAGGAACGTTGTTTCGTTTCACTGTGTACTAACTGCATATGGTTAAAGTGACAATAAAGCCTACTTGAACTTGAAGTGGTGGACCAAACCCATTGACATGACCACTTTGGGGTTCTTATCCTTGCTGGAGTTTTCAGGTCCAAGGGGGAATCCACAGAATCCTGGTAGGATCCAGAAACTGGCAGAGAACATTTCCAGGCAAAAGATCAACAGGCAAAAGATCAACAACAATTTATTTAATTTGCAACAACAGCAAAAATATATGTATTATGAGTTAGGCTACTTAATAATGCAAGTAAAGAATGATTAATATGTAAATGATAACCTCAAATGTATGTTTTTGCCAACTTATTCGGGTTTACAGTAAAGTCCAGTAACAGGCAGTAAAACACCTTACAACAATACAAAAGCGAAGTTGTTGCGCTGCTTAAATTTTATTCAGCTAATCTAAAACCCTCTCCACATGTAGCTGCTTAACTGGAGGTACTGGTGCTTAACCTTGGTATTTAGTTGCTTGTTATGTGAGAAGTCACCAAACCACTGTTGTTCCGCACAAGGTTGCAAACAATGTCATATAATATTGTGGCAAAATTCACGAACTGACCCCTGTCTGCTCTCACAGTCCCACACACTTTACCCTCTGTCTTGTTGGAACCAATCTTTATTTGCTCCTATTCGATCACATTTTTCAGATTTCAAATTGGGGACCAGATGCAATAAATATAGACTTGTGGTTCCTTATCACAACTTATCAAGATTGCTTAAACATTCTCTGTTCAGAAGACATTGCAATTGAATTTGGAAGAGAGAAATACTTGATGATGATGATGTAGAGGAAGAGGATTACATTTCAGCTTTTTTAAAAACTCAACTACCTCAAAACATTGAGACTGGACTGAACTTCTTAATTCTTGCTGCTACGTTAAGAAACGTTTACTGGTTTTCCACAACCTCAACTCATCAACTCAACACCGCAGAGTGTTATGTTATGGTATGTTATGTCGTGTTTGTTGCACTGTCACTTTGTTAATTTATGTTGTTAATTTATGTTGTCTGGTCAATCTGTCTTGTCTCCGCTAGCCAGCTAACTAGGCCTTTTAGTTACCTAGTTTAGTTTTTCTGTTAATTTATGTTGTAAATGTATGTTGTATGTAGCACCTTGGTCCTGGAGGAACGTTGTTTCGTTTCACTGTGTACTAACTGCATATGGTTAAAGTGACAATAAAGCCTACTTGAACTTGAAGTGGTGGACCAAACCCATTGACATGACCACTTTGGGGTTCTTATCCTTGCTGGAGTTTTCAGGTCCAAGGGGGAATCCACAGAATCCTGGTAGGATCCAGAAACTGGCAGAGAACATTTCCAGGCAAAAGATCAACAGGCAAAAGATCAACAACAATTTATTTAATTTGCAACAACAGCAAAAATATATGTATTATGAGTTAGGCTACTTAATAATGCAAGTAAAGAATGATTAATATGTAAATGATAACCTCAAATGTATGTTTTTGCCAACTTATTCGGGTTTACAGTAAAGTCCAGTAACAGGCAGTAAAACACCTTACAACAATACAAAAGCGAAGTTGTTGCGCTGCTTAAATTTTATTCAGCTAATCTAAAACCCTCTCCACATGTAGCTGCTTAACTGGAGGTACTGGTGCTTAACCTTGGTATTTAGTTGCTTGTTATGTGAGAAGTCACCAAACCACATTTTTATCCCATTTGATCCCACAGCAAAGTTAAGCTCCACCTGTAAATAATGTCACATGTCAAGCTCCAATTTTAAATAATATGTATTTATTCTTAATTTTCTTCTTTCCTTCTTTTGTATCAATAATGACTCTTCTTTGACTGCACCTTTTTCCTTCATTATTATTATTATTATTATTATTATTATTGGTAGTAGTAGTAGTATTAGCATAAGGTGTTTTTTACCTTTGATTTCTTTGCTATAAATACTAAACATGCTACTGTACAATGATTCAACTCGGTACAAATATGTTATATGGCACTGTAAATACTGACATGACATGAACAAAATAGAACCAGCTTTGCCAATCCTTTTTTTCCCAAGTGTTTTTGTAAATGAAAATTATATTGTAGCAACAATGATGTAGAAAAAAAAAAACCTTCCCTTAGTGCTTCATTCACATGCAAGATTTTAGTCAACGTCTCTATTCAAGTTCATATATACAGTCTTATGCAAAAGTTTGGACATGAAGCATTAGTTAAGCATGACTAAATATTTTGTTCATCATTTAGAAAGCATCGCTTCCACATTAACTTGCATTAGCAACCACTTTATAAATGCGTTATAAATGCTTTAGTACTGATTATTTAGCCTCTAGGAGAATTAGCCTTTTGTGTTTACCCTCATGTGTGAGTAACTTCCTTTACATGTGTAGTTCTTAGTCTGTATAAATACTGACCAGTGCACTACTAACCTGCTTAGATCTTAGTCTGTCTAGTCTCCTCGTCTGTTTAGGTGCTAACCTGTTTAGCCACTAAACTTTATAGTTCTTAGCCTGTTTCATACCTAGTCTGCTGTGTACCTTTGTTTGCTAATGGCAAAATACAGTGTGCTCGTTTATGAAGAGTAAACATCATAGGTTAAAGAAACTATCTTCCTCGTTAAGACATAAATAAATAAAGAAGAATATTCTGGAGGAATCTAATATTAATATATATTTATAATATTAATATTAATATCCAATTATAAATTCAATATAGTCAAATCTTTAAACAATTTTCTTCCACTCAAGCAGGAGACCCATCTGATTTTACTTAGTCAATCAACTATCAAATGTGTTTTCAGTTTGGTAATGAAAGCTTAAAACCACATTAAGATTGCATATGAGTCTCTATCATTTTCACTCTATGTGAATGATATTGACAGATCAGTTGTTAAATACTAACACATGGAATATGGAGTCCTGAACCAAAGTTAACAAGAGTAGCCATCTTCTGCTTAATTAGTCATGATTATGATTTGGTAAATTCATTATTTAACCAACAAAAATAAATAAATATATTGTGTGTGTGTTTGTGTGTAATTCTGGAATTCCTTGACTTCGTTCACATCCTGAGTTTTTCATTTCAAATCCAGTGTACTAAAACCAAAACCTTAGCCTTGTTTGGTATATTATGATTATGACATCATTAGAGAGAGTACACCTAGTAAAACCAGTTCATAAATAAAATGCAAGAAAAGATTTGGTTTATTTAAAATATAATTTCATATTACTTTATATTTATCAACAAGCAGGGGACTCTTAATATTCAATAATGTATTTGATTACCAACAGTGATGTCCTTAAGGTAAACTCATCACTGTGTAACCGACACAGGTCTAATCTTCATAGCAATGTATTTGAGACCATAATCATTGCCTTTCCATTTGTGCCATAGATTTCCGATGGCGTAATGAGTGCCGTCACGTCCCCAGATATATATCCCATTAGGGTTAGTATCATGGCAGTTATTGTACCAAAAAGCCCCAAGAAATTTTTTAGCACAGTTTAACTCTGCCAGTGGGTCTTGGTCTTTATCAAAAGTGGAGAATTTCTGTTCATTGTTGATCGCCATAGCATCACCTGCAGATAACAAAAAGCCGTTATACATATTACAGATCATTTGCCATTTCATTCCACTTTAGTATTTATCCTTTCTGGTGTCTGCAGTTATCTTCACATCTCTTAATCTAACTTACCTGCACCTCCATCGATGAAGCCACTAACGTGGAGTTTGTAGCCCTCGGCTTCTGATTCGACAGAGAAGGAAGAATACTGAGCATAAACCGACACTCCATCAAAGTCTTGCAGGTCCACTTTCAGCTCGTACGTCCTCTTACGGGTTAGCTGGTAGATGGTTTCTAATCCTGGAGGTAAAATGATTCATGAAAAGTCAGGTTCAAGAAAGAAAGAAAAAAATTATAAAATGAAATGTCAGAGAGTTGCAATAAAGTATAAAAGTATAAAAACTGACCATGCAAAGTAAAAAAGATATAAAGGCTAGGCAAGTGAAAACGCAATAGTGTGTTACTCAGTGCTAGTATATGGGGGAAGCACAGTTTTTAAGTAAATGAATAAACTAGAAAGTTATGGGAAAAATGAAAAAAGTACAGTGTCTGTATACAGCGGAACCTCGGATTGTGAGTTACGCAGTTTGCGAGCGTTCTGCCAAAAGACAAGCAAAAAATTAGAATTTTTTTTTGATTAACGAGCAAGTCTTGCTGTATGTATGATGTGGGATGGATGTACTTATTGTTTTCTCACCGAGCATCACGTGATCACAACTGAGCCAATGGTTCTTCTCTATCTCATGCTGAGGAATTGTGGGTTATCATCTCCCATGCTCAGTCTCAGTGTGCGTGCATGCATGTACTGTTTACCATAACACTATGGCCACATGTCTGCGCGTAAACCATCTTTTTTTTTGTGTGTGTGTGTGTGTGTGAAAGTCGTCCTTTCACACACATTCTTTAACGCAAAAGCAAAAAGTAAAGCAAAAGCAAGATCCTGTTTCTCTCTCTCTGTCAGAAAGCACTGATTCTGGTAGTGTTAGAGATTTCATTAATTCCTATGGTAGAAATTTGCTTTGATTTGCTTTGATTGTTTTTTTTATATACAAGCACGCTACTGCAATGAATTATGCTCACAATCCAAGGTTCCACTGTATATTATAATAAAGGAAAGAAGTTAACTTGTTAACTTTTTTGTCAAAAAGGTGTTTTAGGTCTGCCATTTGTGGACAATTTATTTATAATAAATTTGTGGATAATTTCTAGCATAATAGTATTTGTGTTTCTAAAAAGCCTGTTTTGCTTGTTATTTATAATATAATTATTGTAAATTGTCTAGTTCGTACTTATAGTTCATTTTTGTGGATCTGTAATACATGTATTATTGGGATTTATAATTTTTGTCTGATTTCAGCTTCATCTACTTCAGATTTATGAATATAGTAGGTCTGTCCATCCCTAATAACCCATGAGTGATCTGTGCTGTAGTTTCTTACCCAGCCAGTATTCTCCATCCTTGTCCCCAAAGCCTTTCTTGTAGTGCTGCCAAGGTCTGTAGAAATTTACACTGCCATCCATTCTCCTCTGAAATACCTTGTATAAAGGCATCCAACACTTTTGTTGCTTATTACACAGAACAACTGCTTTGATTTGCATTCAGTTTAAAAATTAAAATAACATACCGTCCAGTTCTCATCTTTTGTTAGACTTTCCCAATATCCCATATCACAGTATACCTGGACAGGTGTTTCCTTAGTAGGGTAGATTGTGTACACTCCGCTGAGCGTTTGTCCGATAGCGTAGACATCAGAGCAATCTATCGGAAACAGCTCCTGTGAACCTGGAAAACTTTCAACCAGCAGGGGTAGCAGGAGAGTCCAGAACACTGACAACACTGAGAACATGTTCTAAAAAACAAACACAGAGTCAAAAGCAATGATTTATGAATTAAATTTAACATTGAAGGTTTCTTTATAAAAGTATATACAGTACAATTATTAAGAAAATATTAATAATTATAAATATTTTTTAAAATTATTACCCTAGGCACCTAAATGAAACAATAATAATAATAAAAAAATAATAATCAGTGCACACTTTCTGTCCATTAAATTTATATTATTCTTCCCAAAAATTAAACAAAACAACAGAACTTACCTACTGTAAGATGCTTCTCTCAGCCCTTATTCAGATGTCCATTCTTCCATTCTTTAAAAGCCTACTGACCTCCCAAACCCCTCCTACATGTCATGTGTGTGTGCGTGTGTGTGTGTGTGTATTTGAGGAGCCACACCTCCAGCTTTACTTTAGTAGACATCAACTGGATTTCCATTTCTTAAGGATGAGCTTCCTACACCTCATTAGTAAATCAGATGAAGTTTTGTTTTAAAATGACCCCAGCGCGTTAAAATTCACTTATACCACTTCAGCACTGTTATTTCCGCCAAAGTAAAAATATTCCATTTACTTTTACATTTAGGCATTTGGCAGACGATATTAATATCTATTGGTGCAGGTATTTGTTTACATTGAGCAAGTAGTGCATTAGTAGCATATTTTAAAGTAGATTATAAAATCCGCCACATAGCTGTTCATATCATGACTATTCAGTTGTTGATAAAAAATTTTCATTACAGTTTTTTCTGAATGCTTAAACCCTAACTGTGATTCTTATAGCACAATTTCTAAAACTATTAATACTTATAGCAAAACCAGTGAGTTTGCAAAACTAAAAGCACAAACACTGCTTTGCACTCAGTTTGCAATTTTGTAACACACACATTGCAAAACTGTAGGTACAATCCACTGCACAGCACTCTTTTTGCGGAACTGTAAATACAACTCACTGCTTTACTCTCAATTTCCAAATGATCAACACACTCCTAGCAAAACTACACACATTTATGGCTATTATTTACACTATTGTGCCAACTGTCTGGCACACTGTCAAATGTGAAAACTGTTTTAGATAATTAGTTCATTTTGCAATCAGCCTAAGCACTATAAATAAGCCACAGGTAAGCTGTCCATGTGTAATACAATGGAGGGAGCAGGAAGAGTGAGAAGAGTGAGAATTAGAGGAGGCTGAGGAAGAGGACATGGAGGTAAAGAAGTAGGAGGAAGAAGAAGACAAGGACAAGGAGATGAAGTTAGAGGAAGAGGACAAGGAGGAGCAACAGGAGGATGAGGAGGGGGAAGAGGAAGGATAAGAAGAGTAAGAAATAGAATTACTGATGACATCAGAGCTACAGTACATTAGTGGACCATGGAATGACCCTGAGGGAAGCTGGCAAAAGGGTTCAGCCTAACTTGAGCAGCTACACTGTAGCAAGCATCATAAGGACACTTCGAAATGAGAATGGGTTAGTACAGTCATTTTGCACTAAGATTCGTACTGTAGCACTGCCATATTCTAATGAGAAACACAACAATATCATAGATGTAAAAATACTGAAATTGTTACTTTACAGAATTGCTAGACGACCAGATGCTGGGGGCAGAGGAAGAACGTTCACTGCAGAACAAGAAACTTATACAGTCATTATGGTGATTGCAAATAATTCCATAAGGCTACGCGAAATTCAGCAGCACATAATTGAGGATGACACCACCTTCCAAAACATATACAATGTGAGCATTTCGGTATTAGGTCGTGTACTTGCCCGCAACAGAATCCGAATGAAACAAATCTACAGAGTACCTTTTAAAAGAAACAGTGAAGGTATTACAGTTTTTGCCCGTTGCTTGAACACATTTTGCAAAACTTCGCTCATTGTGCCAAAACTCTAAACACAAGTAAACATGACACAACACTGGGAAATATACCATTCACATCTGTGTTAAATTGAAACTCTACTCTCAAAACCTAAACTCTGCTATCAAAACCTAACATTCCTTTGTCAAAATGTAACTCTGTTGACTAAATGACACATACTTGCATCATATGCAAACACTTTCAGATCAGGGGGAACACACTAGTCTACTTTATATAAAACACTGCAGTCTTTGATTTTCATTGTTTATTCAGAAGGCATATTTTCAGGAGACACATTTTCAAACAACCAAAAAAGCAAATAGGCCTACTCAATATACAAAAAACATAATACAGTAATAGAAAAAACACTATACTGTAAACACAAAAAAATCATGACAATTGTGCATACGTGGGCTCTCCCATATCACCACAAACCTGGGCTGATCTGATCTGTTCTGTACAACTATATTATGGAGAGCATCTTGAAATGTGAGTATATGTTGGCTATTGTATGGACCTAGTTTTGCATGATGATGCAGAAACCCTCGAAGGCTTATGGCGGCACACAATGTGATATTTCCCCCGCACTGCCCTGGGACGTGCACAATTGCCCTTTGGCCAATTACATTACGACCCCGTGGTCTTGTTTTGCACAGGTCGAATCCAGCTTCATCAATGAAAATGAATTCATGAGGCTGTGCAGCTCCATCCATGGCCAAGATTCCCTGTAAAAAAACAAAACAAAGAGAACATATTACTGTACTACAGTGCTACACATACAGAACCCTCAACCCATCACACAGGTACCTGTGTAGCTTTTAGAATGGATCCATGTGGTACTGATATGGTACATATTCAGCTGCTACTGGATTTCACCAATACTGTATTGTAAATGTAAAGGACAGTTACACTTACTCGTCAGCTGCTTCATGGTGATGCTGTGTTTTCCCAAGATGCGTCTGATGGTGGTGATGCTCACATGGTTTATGTTGTTGAACACTTGCATGTCTGCAAGTATTTTCTTTCGTAGCTGGTGGAGACGGATGGCATTGTCTGCCCTCACTAGGTCCACAATGGCAAGTTCCTGCTGTTGTGTGAACAATTCAATTCAATTCAATTCAATTTTATTTGTATAGCGCTTTTAGCAATTTTCATTGCCGCAAAGCAGCTTTACATAGTCAAAAGAATTATTTAAGTTTGTATGAAATGTGAATTTGTATGAATCAAAATGGTCAGTTGGCGTTGGCGTCCTTGTAGTTGGCTAATTGGTGTTCAGTTTTGCAAGTAAGTGCCTTTAGATGTGTATTTGAGTGGTTGCAATTACCCGATGTGTTTTGTATTCTGGATACATGTGTTTTCCAAATGGCACCCTGAGATTTCATTTTTGAACGAAGCGTCTGTATGTATGAAATAGAGTGTGTTGCATAATTGCAACTACAGTGCAAAGCAGCGCTTTTGTTTAAGGTATGGGTACATGTGTTTGAGGTATGGTAACAAAAACTTCAAGTTGTGTTACTTTAGTCTAAGCATGGGTTTATAGTGTTCAAGCAACTGGCAAAAACTGTAAACAGCTGCAATATGACTATGTGCAGGTAAGCTATAGTATCATTGGGACTGAATCTGGAAGTGCATGCTGTAGTGCTGTGCATGGGCCTGCTGTGCTGAATTTGTTATGTCTTGTCTAAAGAGTGATGGAGCTAGAGGCAGATGTCATGGGTCATGAGCAGATTTTGGTGGATGAGGCTGGTTTTAACCTCACTAAGACAAGGAGACATGGCAGAAACATTATTGGACACCGTGCCATAACCAATGTCCCGGGACAACGCAACATAACTATGTGTGCAGCTACAAGTCAAAATGGTGTTGTTCACCATCATGCAACCCTGGGCCCATATAACCTTGCACACATTACAGTTTTTGCCTATTGCTTACACACTAAAAGTGAATGCTTACACCAAAGCCTCAATACCTAAACTTCTAAGATCTTATCTTAAACACAGTGTAACAATAGCTTAAACACATTTTCAACTTTGCACTTTGTTTACAATTCTGTAACACACATATTGCGAAACACTACACACGTTTTCTTACATTAGACACTTTGTTCAAAAACTAAATCACCTGTTATCATTGGGAAAACACTCTGTTCAAAAAGCAAAACTCATCTGGCAATTGTACACACTTAGATACACACCTGAAATCACTTTCACAGAAAACAGAACACCAATCTGTCTGAGCCTTAGCACTACAAATAGACCTCAGGTGAGACATTTAGAGAACTTTGCAAGCATGGAGGCAATGAGAGTGAAAGGAAGAGGAGGACAAAGACAGAGAGGAGTCAGACGTGGAAGAGGACGAGGACAAAGACGAGGACCAGTGCGGAGACGTGTGTCAGATGACATCAGGGCTACTCTGGTGGACCACGTGATCAATCATGGCCTGTCCATGAGGGAGGCTGGGCAAAGAGTCCACCCTAATCTCAGTCGCTACACAGTAGCATCGATAATAAGGACATTTCGACTGAAGAACAGGTATATCTTCAAGTTTCTACTCCAGACTGTACCTACTGTATGTGTCACATGATTCTGTATCATATTACAGTATCACTGTACTAACTGTACTACATAAATGTACTAAATGGGTAGAAATACCATTGTGATGTTACAGTACTGTGTACAGTTGTACATTTCTTCACTGAACAACAAGAGCTTGCCATCATTGAAATGGTGCGAGAAAATAATGCAATCCGACTTCGTGAGTTGCAACAACGCATAATTGCTGAGAGAAATGTATTCAGCAATATCAACAAGGTCAGCACTTCTACACTAAGTCGCATCCTACAGAAACATAGCTTCAGAATGAAGCAGCTGTAAAGGGTGCCATTTGAGAGAAACAGTGTCAGGGTCAAGGATCTGCGCCATGATTATGTGCAGGTATGTGTCACTTTACTTTACATACTATATGTTGTGATGTGGGAATGAGGGTTTATGCTGCCTCCTGCCCTGCCTGCAGCTTGTAGTTTTTGTCTATAGTGACCCAACCCAGCCCCTACTTGTGTGAAAATATATACAATATGTTTTTTTTACAGTAGTAACACTATTCCATATTTTCTGTTACAGACAGTTCTGGATTTTGATGCCGCCGAACTGCCACAGGAGTTCATCTACGTGGATGAGGCAGGCTTCAATCTGGCCAAAACCAGGCGTCGGGGCCGTAACATAGTTGGACAAAGGGCTGTTGTAAATGTCCCTGGGCAGCGTGGGGGAAATATCACCATGTGTGCTGCAATTAGTGTCCAAGGAGTCCTGCATCACCATGCCACTCTAGGTCCCTACAATACAGGACAGATCATTGCATTTCTAGATGCACTACATGCAATTGTGCAGGACAGACCAGAGCAGTCCAGGTTTGTTGTCATCTGGGATAATGTTAGTTTCCTCTGGTCCGAGATTGGTTCAACAACCATAACCATTTCACAGTTTTATACCTGCCCCCTTACAGCCCCTTTCTAAATGCAATCGAGGAATTCTTTTCAGCGTGGCGGTGGAAAGTATATGATCGGCAACCACATGCCCGAATGACTCTTCTGCAAGCAATGGAAGAGGCATGCGGAGACATTGAGATAGGATCAATCCAAGGGTGGATTCGGCACACAAGGCAATATTTTCCCCGATGCCTAGCCCGTGAGGACATCGCCTGTGATGTTGATAAGGTCTTGTGGCCAGATCCAAACAGAAGGCAGGATCCATAAGCCCACCCCCCCACCACAAACACACATGCACGCACGCACACACGCGCATGCACACACACAAATAAAGTATATGTTTTTCCCCCAAGAGCAATTTCTTCAGTGTTTTTTTGTTTTGTGATTGAATTTTTTTTATTTCCGTAAGAATGTTTGTTTTTTTTTGTAAAAACTCTTGTTTGATTACTGCAGAAATTCTACTTTTGAGTTTTACAGAAAACTGAGTCTGAGCAAACTACAAACACAAAGACTGCAGTGTTTTATATAAAGCTCATCAGTGTGTTGTTGCTGATATGAAAGAGTAATTCAAATGGTGCTTGTGTGTATGGTTTTGTTGCAAGAATTAGATTTTTAGAAAGGAGTGTAAAGTTTTGATTGCAGTGTTTCATTTTGGCATAGATGTGAGTTGTTAATCTCCAAGTGCTATGTCTGATGGGTTTGTGTGTAGAGTTTTGACATAATGGGCCAAATTGTGCAAAACGTGTGTAAGCAATAGGCAAAAACTGTATTACATTTCTGGGCACCTTACATGACATGCTCACTAATGTCCAGAGACCAGAGCAGATCAGATACGTCATTATATGGGACAATGATAGTTTCCATAGGGCTGCTTCGGTCCGCAACTGGTTTACCCATCTCCCACTCTTCACTGTACTCAACCTCCCCCCATACTCTCCATTCTTGAATCCAATTGAAGATTTGAAGAATCCTTTTACAAGCAATGGAGGAGGCATGTGGAGATGTCATGGCATGGCATCATGTCAGGCCTGGATACACCATTCCAGAAGATCTTTTCCCCGGTGCCTTGGACTAGAGGAGATTGCATGTGACGTAGACCAAATTTTGTGGCCGGACCCAGAGAGGCGACACGATATAGATTAATTTCTTTTTTTTCCTCAGTGAAATTACTATTTTGTTTTGACTTGGAAAAAAAACCAAGCAAACGCGCAGCGCCGAACTTTTATCAGCACATCACCTGCCCCACCAGGGGCGAAAGGACACTGGACCACTGCTATACAACGGTCAAGGACGGCTACAAGGCACAATCTTGTCCACCGTTTGGTAAATCCGACCACGCCGCCATCTTCCTCATGCCAAAATACAAACAAAGGCTGAAACAGGAAGTTCCGGTTCAGAGGGAGGTCGCGTGCTGGACGGACCAATCGGTGGCCGCGTTACAGGACGCACTCGATGACGCAGACTGGGACATGTTCAGAAACAGCTCCGATGGTGACGTCAGCGTGTTTACGGAAGCGGTTGTGGGATTCATCGGGAAACTAGCGGACGATACCGTAGAAAAAAAGACTATTAAAACGTTTCCCAACCAGAAGCCGTGGGTGGATAAAACCATCCGCGACGCTCTGAGATCTCGCACCGCTGCCTACAACACGGGACTCGCGTCGGGGGACATGGAACCATATAAGGCTGCGTCAAACAGCGTCCGGAAGGCGGTGAAAGAGGCGAAGCAGCGCTACGGGAGGAAACTAGAGTCACAACTCCAACAGAGTGACTCTAGGAGCCTGTGGCAGGGATTAAGAACAATAACGGATTATAAAGCACCAACATCCGGTATGATAAACGCAGACGTGTCTCTGGCAGACGAGCTGAACACTTTCTATGCTCGCTTCGAGGCTGCAGCTAAAGACGCTAGCGATGCTAATGCTAGCGGCGCTCACAGCTGCAGACAGGAAGTCACTGCCAGCACCAGAAGCGGGTTCATCATCTCAGAGCATGACGTGAGGAGAGCCTTCAAGAGAGTGAAGTGAACAAGAGTGAACACCAGGAAAGCAGCAGGACCAGACGGCATCTCAGGCTGTATTCTCAGAGTCTGCGCAGACCAGCTAGCACCTGTGTTCACTGAGATATTCAACATCTCTTTATCTCAGTCGACCTGGTTCGGGAACAGCACCATGCAGGACAGACGAGCTCTACAGAGGGTGGTGCGATCAGCTGAGCGCATCATTCGCATCGAGCTCCCTGACCTGCACTCAATCTACAGCAAGCGGTGCTGGACCAAGGCCAGGAAGATCGTGAATGACCTCAGCCACCCCAATAACGGACTGTTTACTCTGTTGCGGTCTGGGAAGCGATTCCGCTCCCTGAAGGCCAACACAGAGAGACTGTTGAGGAGCTTCTTCCCGCAGGCGATAAGGTCTCTCAACCACAACCACACCACTATGCAGAACTAACAATCTTTTCATCTTTTTCATAATTGATCAAATCCATCAATCTTCTTACATCCATGAACACTATGGACAATTACATGCTCACCTTCCTTCATATATACACTACATGTCGTACGTTTACATCCTGGACCATTGCACAAAGACACTTTAATAACTTTGCACACCTACCTTCACAACTACACTACATTTTACAGTTTTACGTTTACATCCTGGACCAGTGCACAAAGACACTTTAATAACCTCTGCACAAAGACACTTTGTTCTATGCATATCTGCACACACAGCACAGTATATTTTAATTTGTACAGTAGATTTCTATTTTTGCACATCATATTTCTATTTTTATTTTTAGTTCTATTTTTTTCCTAGCACATTTCTATTTTTATTTTTAGTTCTATTTTTACTAGTTTAATTTAATTTTTTATTTAATTTCTATCGTATTTCTTTTATTCATATTTATTTCTTATTTGTAAACTTTAATTCTCTTTTAGGGTCAATGGCAGCCGTATAATGCATTTCACTACATTTCGTACTGTGTATGTTTGTGTATGTGACAAATAAAAATTTGAATTTGAATTTGAAAAACACTTGTGTTTGTTTTGATGTATGTAAATAAACACCAGTACTTGAAGTTTGGATCCCTATATGTTCACAGAACTATGACAAAAGTATGACCTCAAACTGACACAGCCTACCTTGCGCACAGAGAAAGCAAAAGCCAGATGTGTTTTTTATTCATACCATCAGTGTGTAGTTGATGCATTGTGTGCTTATTAATGTGATGTAAAATACCATTTTTACAAAGTTTTATTAGCTTTTGCAAAAAAAAACTACAATGTTTTGCTGATTTGGTGAAGGGTTTTCTTATTTGTGCGTAGAGTTTTGCAAAAATAGCCAATAGTTACAAAAAATGTGCTTAAAACATCAGAAAAAAACTGTAAATTCTGTCCAGTGGTCAATTTAAGACGCGCCCACAGTCTGACTCATGAGCTGTTCGCTTTTAAAATTTGCAGTTCATAATCACATAACTGACCCTAATTTCAGACTACTACGTAAGGACTGGCCAAGTTTCATAAAAATCTGTCCAGCTAGTTTTGAGCGATGTTGTGACAAATTCTGGTTGGACATACAGACAGACAGACAGAAAGTTTTCTCCAGTAGCTATATGGATGTATAAAAAGCGATTTCTAAACAATGTACGTACAGACAAAACCTTTAATTTCTTTATACACACACACACACACACACGCACACACACACGCACACACACACTTTCTCACTCACACACACACCCACAATCAATAAAAAAAGAGCCTTTTGCTATGGACCTTGAAGAATGGACTGAGGAGCATTGAAAAAGGTCATGTGATCTAAAGAGTCCAGATTTACCTTGTTTCATCATGCCTAGCGCCAGTGTTATGATCAGAGCTTCTGGTGGTCAGATCCAAGGTCAGCAATGTCAAGTGTGAAAAATATGAGGTCGGCTGACAACCTGAGCATACTGAATGACCAGATTGTTCCATCAATGGATTTGTTTTTTCCATGATGACTTAGCCACATAATGGATAATGATGCTAGGATTCATTGGGCTAAAATAGTGAAAGAGTGGTTCAGGGAGCAAGAGACATCATTTTCACACATGGATTGGTTTTAGAAAGAAATATTGCAAACTGCTATAGAAAATTGTAGGCATGTTTTCTTTGAGTCACGAAAATGTTAACTAGCATAAATATGAAAATATTCTTAAAATATTTTCATGTAAGTGTGAATTTTGTGTTATTTTTTCAAAACATTACATAATTATTATATTTCTGGATATATTTATTGGCCACCAAATCAAATCAAGTCAAGTCGTCTTTTTACAGTGAAACAAAACAACGCTACATACAACATAAATTAACAAAACTAGCTAACTAAGAAACCCAATTAGCTACAAGACAGCTTGTCATTTTAAGTAAAAAAAAACTATCCAAGTTTTTTATACAAAAGAGACAACATAAAGTGCATTTACTGTATCTACCTATGGTCACGGCATGAAGTTGTAATGGGTGTCCAAATTTTTTCACCTCTAACACTCCAAAGACTCCCTACATATGTGGCCTCCCCTTTCTTAAGTGTGTGAAGGGGTGGGGCCGCTAAATAATGCATGGATGGCAGAGGATAAATGAATGGATTTTGGGGCTTATGCCAGGTTATAATTGTTATATTTGTCTAGGGTCCAGAGTATTGCATCCAGGATAAAAAGCCGTCCCAGACGTCACGGAGGGGGGGAAAACATACACAAAAACATGGATTAAGTGTAAAAAAGACATTTATTTATTTCCAATCTGAGTGATGCTAAAGGCACAAAACCATGATTAATGAAGGCTATCTGTTAGGGAAAAAAACACATTTAGCACTGAATTCTTCCAAATATGGAGGTGTGTACCATGAAGCGAACATGGGGGAAAGTGAGCACATTGGTGATTGCTACAGAGTGACAGAGCATAAAAGATAAAAAAAAAAAAAGTTCAAGATATATCTACAGGAAACACCCATGCACTTCTGTAAAGTAACTGTTATTACAAAATAGAAATTAAAAGCACAAGAAGAAGAAGAAGAAGTAGATAAATCCATTTTAAAAGATTAATACATTAACGTGCATGTGTTTGTGTGTGTGTGTGTGTGTGTGCAGATAGTAAGTGAGTCAGTGATGGGACAATTACTGCTGTTTTCAATTATTAGATTTCTAGTTGATTGTGTTTCAGAAATATTATAAAGAGTCAGGCATCTATATAGCACCCACCTGAAAAGCCAAAATTTAGTTGGCAGATGTTAAGATTGCATTTCATAAAAGAAAATGCAGGACATGGACCTTGATGAAAGACACTCAAAAAATTATAAATTGGGATTTCATTAAACACCAACCATGACTGTAACTCAATGTAGTATTCATTAGATTAATGGCCAGAATTAATCTTTGTAGTTGACCATGTATCAGTCATACCTCTACCTTAATAACTGTGGAATTAATAATGTGAAAGCATTTTCTGTTAACAAAATTCCTTTCATGTGCCCCTGATGGCCGTTTAATCTTGATGCCAATACAGTCCACCAATGACATTAGGGAAAGCTGTGACACAAATTAATGAGTATCCTGCTGGGAATGTTTGAAGCCCTAGGCTTTTTTTTTTTGTCTCTTTCTCATCTAACAAGTAAGAGACAAAATTGATGTAATATGATTTTTCTGTGACCAGGGAAAGTAATCAAGATGTAAGACAATTCTTTCAAAGCCACATAACATTTTATATGGTGTGGCAAATAGGCCATTTGTTTAGGTTTTCTGCATTTCCCACTGCATAGAGTAACATGTCCTAAGATGGTGCGGCATAGAGAAAAATACACCCCACCACACGTGCTTTGTTACCAAAATCCCATGATCCCCTACAATTTGCTTATCACTCAAAAATAGAAGCATAGATGATGCCATCTTCAAAGATCAATAACTTGGATTTAAATGTCTTAAAAACCAAGATGCTGGTGTTGGACCTCAGGAGAGGAAATCCTGATTCTCTGTACAGTATATGCCGCTCTAGATAAGTGAAAATGCAACCACAGGGGGCGCAATCATGTGTCTTCTTGTGCCAGTCCCAAGTCTGGATAAATGCAGAGTGTTGTGTCAGGAAGGGCATCCGACGTAAAAACATTTGCCAAATCAATGATGCGAATCACAAATATCATTTCCATACCGGATCGGTCGCAGCCCGGGTTAACAACGACTGCCGGCACAGTGGTGTAGTGGTTAGCACTGTTGCCTTGCATCTCCAGATTTATTAGTTCCCTAATTAGTATGTTAATGTTCCTGTAGTGTGTGAATGAATGTGTGTATATGTGTGTGCCCTGCGATGGTTTAGCACCCTGTCCAGGGTGTACCCTGCCTTGTGCCCTAAGCCTCCTGGTCCCTGTGTCCCTGAATACAGGATAAAGCGGTATAGAAGATAAGTGAGTGGTTGAGTGTACAGTCTGGAGTTTGTCGCAATCGTATTTCGCTACTGCTGTACAACCATGTATGTGACAAAAAAAAATCTTGAATTTTGAATCTTGAATGCCACTTGCAAAGTAAAGTAAAGCAACACAGATGATATTTGGAATGGTCAGAGCATGGCTTTGTGCTGTGCAGTGCTTGATCTAAGGCCTCAGTAGTCTGCACAGGTTGCATTTGCCATTCCTAGAAAACCTGTAGCACTCAAACAAATAATTATCCAGAAAAGTCATGGGTCCCACCTGTTAAGAAATCTCTTTCCTGTTCGAAAGCCCTCTGCGGTATCAATACATCATCATTCAACACATGTTCTAAAAAAGGGCATGCCATTGTGGAAAAAGACAGTTTCATTTATGGGACTTTTTTTTTTATAACAATTTAATCCCTGTCTTTAAAACATCTGGGTAACTACAGCAACCTTTTCATTATCATCTGCAATAATATAACCAAGGCCCAGGTTTTCTATTTTTTATAGAAATTATACGTACATGATACATACATACATAAAAACATGGATTCTGTGTAAAGACATTTATTTCTGATCTGAGTGATGTAAAGTGCACAAATAATGCACCAGGATTAATCAAGTCTGGCTGTTAGGAAAAACGTAATTTAGCACTTGCCAATATGGAGGTGTGTACCATGAAGAGAACATGGGGGGAAGTGAGGACATGGTGATTGGTATAGAGTGACAGAGCATGAAAGAAAAATAAGAAGTCCAAGATATATCTGCAGGAAACACCCCCGTACCTCTGTAAAGTAACTGTCATGATAACTTTGAAATTAAAAGCAGAAGAAGAAGAAGAAGAAAATGATGATGATGATGATGATGATAAATACATTTTGTGTAGCTTTATTTCATTGTCACTACTGTGTTTGAAATGGTTTGATATCGTCCTGTATTTGGAGAGCTGACTGGGGTAAAGGTCAGTAAATTAGGGGTTTAATAACTGCTAAAAGTTAGGAATTAACTATTTTTAACAGGGGTCCATTAATGCTGGTACTATCTACTTGAGAAATTTGTCGCTATAGGATCTAATACATAGGTCAATGATTTTGCAGAAGAGATAAGTGAAGTTACAAAGCAACTTTACACAATCAAAATAACTATTTAAGGTTGTATGAAGTGTGTATGAATCAAAATTATAAGATTAAGCTGAGAACGATTTGCATTCAAGATTCAAAATTCAAGATTTTTTTGTCACATACAGTATAGGGTTGTACAGCAGTCAGAAGCAAAATACGATTGCGACAAACTCCAGACTGTGCAGATTAAAAAAAAAAAATAATAATTGAAATAAAACCACTCTAAGACAGTGACCGTGGCAGGGAAAAACTCCCTTAGATAGGAGTAGGAAGAAACCTTGAGAGGAACCAGACTTAACAGAGAACCCATCCCAATTTGAGTGATAACAGATAACAGGGATTTATCTGCAGTCAGGAGATGGAAGGCTGGAAGTTAGGTATAATAGGAGATGTGTTTAAGTTAATATGGAGTCTAGTTCATTAGTAGAGGTAGACTGTGGGAAACTCCAGTCTCGAACTATCAAGCAACTGCAGTCACGAGTCCTCAGAGAACAGACATCAGCATCAGCCGAGGCCAGGCCCATCTTCGTGGAAAAGTGGCCAGTCCCCAGTCACCACATCCACTCACGGCAGACCAAACGGGGCATGCATGCAACGAGATCTCCAACCAGAATCAGGGTACCAGGATGAGTCAGACAGGTTCAGAGGGCAGATGGGGGCTGGATCACTGGCAGCTCAGGAGTGACATGTATAGTTTGACAGAGAGACAGACAGAGGGAAAAGAGAGACTCCTTGAAATTGAAATAACACTGAGACTATTTGAAAGTCCATTCCATAACTTTGAAGCTTTGTAAGAAAAAGCTCTGCCCCCTCTAGTAGTTTTCATAATACGCGATACTGACAAGCAGCCTGCATCCTTCAATTGAAGTAGGCATGGCGTATCATAAGACAATAGCAGTTCACTCAGATACTGTGGCGCAAGACCATTTAATACTTTATATTGTAAGTCAAAAGTAATATTTTAAATCAATGCAGAATTTCACAGGGAGGGATTGTGCTCGTATCTTCTGATTCTAGTGAGGACTCTCGCTGCTGAATTCTGAACTAACTGAAGCTTGTTTAAGCACCTAGTTGAACAACCAGACAGTAAGACATTACAATAGTCCAACCTAGAGATGCTAAAAGCTAAAAACTAGTTTTTCTGCATCATTTAGTAACAATATATTTCTTAACTTGGCAATATTTCTGAGGTAAAAGAATGCTATCCTGGTACTATTGTCTACATGAGCTTTAAATGAAAGGCTGGAATCTATAATCACACCGAGGTCTTTTACTGTTGCACTTGATGGAACAGAAAAACCATCTAAAGTTACATTGTGATCTAAAATCTTACTTCTAGCTGCTTGTGGTCATATGACTAGAACTTCTGTCTTATTAGGATTAAGCAGAAGGAAGTTAATTAACATCCAATCTCATGTCCTGCACATATTGCTTAACTTTAGTAGGCTGTTTTTTTTCATCTGGTTTTGCTGCGACATATAACTGTGTGTCATCAGCATAACAATAAAAACTAATACCATGCTTATAAATTATGTTGCCCAGAGAAAGCATGTTAAGAGAAAAAAAAGCAGTGGGCCTAAAACTGAACGCTGTGGAACACCAAACTTTACTTTAGAGCATGCAGAATGGTCACCAGTTAAATATACAAACTGATAACGATCAGTCAAATAGGATCTGAGCCATAAGAGGGCCGTTCTTATAATTCCTACTACATTTTCTAATGTGTAAAGGAGAATACTATGATCAATAGTGTCAAAAGCTGCACTGAGGTTGAGTAACACAAGGAGTGACTGGGGACTGGCCACTTTTCCACGAAGATGGGCCTGGCCTCGGCTGATGCTGATGTCTGTTCTCTAAGGACTCATGACTGCAGTTGCTTGATAGTTCGAGACTGGAGTTTCCTACAGTCTACCTCTACTAATGAACTAGACTCTATATACTTGTGTTACTCGATGCACCCCTGATCAGAGGCCAATAGGAGGTCATTTACTACTTTAACAAGTACTGTCTCAGTGCTGTGATGAGGCCTAAATCCTAACTGATACTGATACTGACTGATAATTCGTTTATGCTATTCCTATGTATATATGAACATAGTTGCTGGGCTACTATCCTTTCCAGAATCTTAGAGATAAAAGGGAGGGTTGGTATCGGCCTGTAATTGGACAGCTTAAATTAGTTCACTCTCTTCAAGGGGAGTAAAGTATTCAAGGTTCTGATCTGGTGTGGTTAGTTTATCATCTGTATAACTTAAATTGTCTGGTTTTAAAGCCTGAACTTTTTGCCTAATATTCATGATTTTATTATTGAAAAAGTTCATAAAGTCCTCACTACTGTTTGTTGTTGTTGTGTTGTGTTTTAGATGCCTATTGACAGCAGGCAACAGAGCTCATGAACCTTTCAAGCTCAAACTTTAAATACTGATATAGATTTAATCTTCAACTTCTCTTATTTTTTGTATCAATAATGATTCTTCTTTGACTGCACTTTCTCCATTCATAAAAAAATGCAAAAAAAAGTTGTCCTGTGCATTTCTCTCCGAAAATGGGTCGTTCCAGACATTGTTCAAAAGAACAGCGTACTTTGATTCAAAAGTTGATTAAAGATGGGAAAACATACAAAAAAGTGCAGGAAATAATGATAGGCTGCTCTGCTAAAATGATATCAAAAGCTATCAGCAAGAAGCCTCCACAAAGTCTTATTGTTGGAAAAAAGACATGTGCTGAAGAGGTTACAGTTCGCCAAAGAACACATTGACTGGCCTAAAGAGAAATAGTGCAAAATCTTTTGGACTGATGAAAGCAAGATTGTTCTTTTTGGGTCTATAGGCCGCAGACAATTTGTCAGGCCCCCAAACACTAAGTTCAAGCCACAGTACACTGTGAAGACAGTGAAGCATGGAGGCACAAGCATCATGATATGGGGATGCTTCTCATACTATGGTGTTGGGTCTATTTATCACATTTCAGGGATCATGGATCAATTTGAGTCCATTAGAATACTTAAAGAGGTCATATTGCCTTATGCCGAAGAGGAAATGCCCTTGAAATGGGTGTTTCAACAAGACAGTGACCCCAAACACACCAGTAAGCCAGCAGGATCTTGGTTCTAGACCAACAAGATTAACATTATGGGGTGTCCAACCCAATCCCCAGACTTTAATCCAATAGAAAACTTGTGGGGTGACAATAAAAATGCTGTTTCTAAGGCAAAACCAAGAAATGCAGAGGAATTGTGGCATGTAGTACAATTGTCTTGGGCTGGAATACCTGTTCAAAGGTGCTAGAAGTTGGTTGACTCCATGTAGCACAGATATGAAGCAGTTCTCAGAAACCATGGTTATACAATTAAATATTAGTTCAGAGGTGCACAAGAAAGATTTAACTTCAAGCATTTTTGTTTAAATGGTAAATTCATCACTTTGTAAAGATAAATGATGACACTGCTATTTTTTTAACTAATATTTTTGACTAATGTTTGTTTTTCTTTACTTTCTGCAAACTACTAATACAGTTAGCACATTTTTCTTCAGGTTGTGATTCAGAATAAAACGTGCAGGGTGTCCAATGCAATGTAATTCAAATTATTTTTTTTTTTTTCAACACACTGCAATTAATTTGAACACAACTGTATATATATATTTTTTTCATGCCCATGCCCCCAACAGGAAAAACAGCTTGAATGGAGAAACAAAGTTCTTTAATGCCCATTATTGTAAGGTTATGATGTCGAAAACACATCATTATTGAATGGAACACTGTGGTACCCCACAAGTAAGGGGAAATTAGAATCTGTCCAATCTGTGGGGTCAATCTTGAGCTTTTGCAGTGGAGGCTGAACAACAGCATGTTTAAAAGCATCAGGAACAATTCCAGTTTCAAGACTACCATGAGTTAATGTTAAATGTTAGGGGCAATTGTAATAAAGGTCTTTTTAATGAGTCAATAAGTTGGTTTCAAATGAGTGATTATATCATGCAAATGAGAGAGAAAAACAGGGTTAAACTGATTTAGAACAGTTAACCACACTGGAGGAACAGCTGGGTCATAAGCAGGAGGTGTAATAAGTGCTCTAATGTCATTGATTTTATTTATAAAAAAATGTTAGGAGATTCTCACACTTATTTGCAGTAAGATTATGGCAGATAATGTTTTGGGGGTTAATAACAGTGTTTAATGTGTTAAATAGAATTGTGGTGGGTGTTTTCACTCAAATCAGAAAAATATTCAGTTCCCTCTGTTTTAACAGTTTTTTTATGGATCTACAGGAATCATGTGGTAAAAGCAATAACAAACCATGCACACTGATTACTATGAGTAAGTGAGTGTGCGGATAAATAAAACTGAACACATGGATTAATAAAATGAGACATTCTTACCGTTTTTCAACCCCTGGAATGAATATGATGTGATATAGATATAGATATGGCGAATTTCTTTATAATGAAATGCATTGTATTGTTTTTAAATCACTTTAAACACAACCCATTTTTTAATGATTCTTAAAATAAATAAATCCATAAATAAATAAATTAATTAATTAATAAAAAAGTGATTGCATTATGTTTCATGACATCCTTAATTTGCTTTGTTTACTGCAGTATATTTGATAATCAATGGAAATGTGTTAATGTTTTTTGTGTTAATGTTATGGCTGATAATTGGATGAATTGGATAAAACATCAAGTACTAACAGTAAATTAAGGATGTCTTGGATCATAATGCAATAATTTACATAGTGTATAGAGTTTTTACAAAACAATGAAGTGTGTTATAATGAGGAACATCACCATCTCTTACAATCCAGGAATTAAAAATGGTATTGATGTCAAGTTCATAATCTGTAGTAGCTCTGTGGCTTTACTGAGCTGGGGATAAAAATAACACATCTTGATGGGAGAACCAACTTCGACACAACAAACCAATCAGTATGCTCTGTGTATTGATCCGCATGCACAGTTTAGTAATCTGAACGTTGTATGAATGCAAACCATTCGATAGATAAAATTAAATCCAGGGTGGGACCATGTTAATGAGTCGGGCTACACACCCACTGAAAAAGACTAAAAGACTCAATGAGATAAACCAGACGTTTAGATGGACAACATGCATGAATATTAAACTCTCCAGTAATTAATTATGGTGAAACCTCAGCAGAAACAGTTAAAGATCAAAAAAGAAAATCTTTGTTAAACTACACAGGATGGGATGGTTCTAGTCCATATAAAAGAACGAGTTTAGTACTAGAATAAACTTAAGTAGATATTTGGCGACAATGAAAATTGTTACAAGATATTGAGACCAAGCCACCACCATGACCCATCAGCTGGGGAGAGTTGAAGAACTTAGAGGCCACAGGATAGAGGCAACTTCGAATAAAGAGCTTGAGTCACTGCCACTCAACCAAGTTTCAGTCACGAGTAGACAGTCCAACCTATTTAAAGTGAAAAAAATATTTGAGAATGAAAGTCTTGTTTGTTATCGATCTGGCATTAACCAAAGTCATCATGTTCTGGACCAAGAAAACATAAGACCAGGCACGTGGGATGAGTGTAAAGACACAATGGGTGGAACCCATTGATAGATGGGTGCAATGAACCTAGGGTAAGAGTCCACAAGTAAGGAACAGGTGATGAGTGTGAACCTTGAATCTTAATGATAAGCTTCCTCATTTTTCCCCGCGCCCACAGTGTTTAACTCGGGTATATGGCACAAACAGAGCGGCGTAGGTTCACCAGTATGTTTGCTAGAAAGAGTGGTCAAATTATTTGGATGCAGCAAGCAAACAAATCTATTTAGAAGATTTACAATTACTGGAACTGACTAACGGACTCTTCAATGCATTATTAAGACCAGAAAGCATAGCGCTGAATGTAGTGGGAGAAAAGTAGTCAAAAATCAATCATAAACGTAGATCACTTGAACGCTTAGTAAAATTTCATGGTAAAAACTCAACAGTAAAAACCATAACTATGTTTAATATTAACATTAAGAGCATTTCCATACACAAAGACACACACACAATGGGATGAGAACTCACAGGATTGGGACTAAACAGCTGTGTTTAGCTGTGTCCATAAGAAAACCACTTGTTAGTGAGACTCATCAGATAAAGGATTCAGTTGACTGGAGCCATGGAAAAAAGTCATGTGATCTAAGGAGTCCAGATGTAGCCTATACCAGAGTGATGGTGGGAGAACATACAAACGTCAGGGTCACAGATATTAGACAGAAATCGAACGCTTGACCAGATGTCTGTTTATTTAAACAATGCGTCTGTAAATGATCAAAACCCCATTTTTGTAAATAGTCTGTTTAAAATATAGTTTAAATTGTAATGGCAAACGCAGTGGTAAAGTGCTCGCCCTATCATCCGGAGATCGCTGGTTCAGCTCTCGGGTGATGCTGTTACCCCTTACAGCTAAAGGTGTAGCGAGCCATTCGAAAAGATGCGGTCAGCTGGCGTCACGTGGTTCAGAAACACGTGATAGTCTTTGGCCCTCCCGACTGAGTGGTTGTAGTAGCCTTAATGAGGGAGCCCCCTAGTGACGGGGAGGAAATGGACACGACTAAATTAGGGAGAAAATCTGGAAAAAATTTAACAAAAAAAAAAACATTTTAATGGCATGGCAAGTTTATTTGTGTAGCACATTTCATACACAGTGGTAATTTAAAGTGCTTTCTGTAAAAGAGAAGAAAACAATCATAAAATGATATAATAATAATATCAATAAAATGTTTTAAATTATTTAGAATTTGATTTAAAATTAAAATAAAACAGTTAAAAATATTAGATGAACATAAAATAGTGCAGTCAGATGTCTTTTCTTCAGTGCCACTGTCTCTAAGCCGTAGAGCATCGCTTTTCTCACCACTGTTCTGTACACCTATACTTTCATTCTCGCTGATACTCTTTTATCACACAACACACCTGAAACTTTTCTCCACCCATTCCAACCTGCCTGTACCCGCCTCTTCACCTCCTTTCTCTCCATTGCTCTGGACCATTGACCCTAAGTACTTAAAGTCCTGCACCTTCTGCTCCCTGAAGCCTCACCATTCCTCTTGGGTTCCTCTCATTCACACACGTATTCCATCTTGCTGCGGCTAACCTTCATTCCTCTGCTTTCCAGAGCATACCTCCACCTTTCCAAATTTTCCTCAACCTGTTCCCTGCTCTCGCTACAAAGCACAATGTCATCTGCAAATATCATAGTCCATGGAGACTCCTGTCTAACCTCATCTGTCATCCTGTCCATCACCAAAGCAAACAAAAAGGGGCTCAGAGCCGATCCTTGATGCAGACCCACCTCCACCTGTAACTCTTCTGTCACACCTACAGCACATCTCACCACAGTCTAACAGCTCTCATACATGTCCTGCACCACTCTAACATACTTCTTTGCCACTCCAGACTTCCTCATACAATACCACAGCTCCTCTCTCTGCACCCTGTCATACGCTTTCTCTAGATCTACAAAAACACAATGCAACTCTTTATTTCCTTCTCTGTACTTCTCCATAAGCATCCTCAAAGCAAATACTGCATCTGATGAACTCTTTCTGTAGTTTATACAATCAGTTAACACAATGGCACTCTGCAAGAAAGGACAGAGGTCTTTCAACATCTGCAATACCATTCTTCAGATGTTTTACAAATCTGTTGTGGCAAGTGTCGTTTTTTATGCTGTGGTCTGTTGGGGCTTCAACATGAAAGCGGCAGACAAAAACAGCCTGGACAAAGTCATTAAAAGGGCCGGATCTGTCCTGGGCATGAAGCTGGACTCTGTTGATGTTGTGGCAAGGAGGAGGATTCTGTCTAAAATACACACAATCCTGAACAATCCTTCTCACCCCCATACAGTATTCTCTCCGACCAGAGGAGCAATTTCAGCCAGAGATTAATTATGACCAGGTGTTCTACAGAACACCATAGGAGAACTTTTCTCCCAATTGCCATTAAATGATACACCTCGTCTCTGTAACGTTTACACTACGGGATACGGACTGTCAGTAGTTACTGTTTAAAAACACTTTATGACACTACTGTTCCCAAAACTCAAGATTTAGGTTTCAAGTGCAATATCTGATTACCAGTACATCTGTGCAATATTGGTATATTGATTATTTTCAGTGCAATATGTAACCTTGTGCTATATTTAATTCTATTTTTACTTCCATTTATTGTATTTATTTTTTATTTTTATTGTCTGATCTATTTTTTCCCTTTCTTCCTGCTAAATTAAATTAATGTAACCAAGACAAAGTGATTTCCCTCTGGGATTAATAAAGTTCTTTGAATCTTGAATCCTTGAATCTGATGGTGTGTAGTCTTTGTCTAGGTGCTAGATCAGAGCAGATGGAGGTAAGATTTAGAGAAATAGAGAAACTATTGCGGAGGAACCAATAATCTCTGTAATTATATTTTAGTTTTACTGAACAGAATAAAACAGACTGTGAATAGATTCTTAATGGTTCCGTTCACCATCCAGTCCAGTAGGGGGCAGTGAAACACCCAACTAAAAGACAAAGGAGAAGAAGAGCTAAAGACGTTGTGTTACTTGGACGGCCTAGTTATCCAGCTAAGCTAAAACAATCTCTACATTTAGCTGTTTCTACCTGCAGTTTTACAGAGAATCTTAAATCAGTTCAATTAAAAACAGCATTTGGAGAGGATTAACTCACTGATCCTGAGGTAAGTTAAAGTCTAAACACTTACTGACTGGATCCTGACTGACAGAGAAATTTCATTCATTCATCTCGTTATCATCTAGACACATTTTTCTCACACACACACAATTTATTATTATTATTAATATTTTATTATTATTATTATTATTTATTTATTTTTTTTATTAAATTTCTTTCATCTTTGTGAAGCTGCTTTGAGACAATGACCATTGTTAAAAGCGCTATATAAATAAAATTGAATTGAATTAAATCCTACATAGAGCTCTGTTTCGGTAATAGTGTGTGTACTACCAGAAGATAATAATGATCATTAAAAAAAAATATGTTGGTATTGAGAAATGTTTTGTATTGTTCATGATGCTAAATTTTATTTTATGTTATTCTTTCTAACAGGAATAATAAAAAGAAAAAAAAAGACATTCTTTGTACTATGACGAATCAAGAAGAAACTCAGACAGACCTTCACCACTGCTTAGAGTGTGGAAAGAGTTTTAGTCAAAAGAAGGGTCTCACAGCACACCAGCGCATCCACAGACAAGAAAAACCACATCAGTGCTCAAAATGTGGAAAGAGTTTTACTTGTAAATACCGTCTCCAGAGACATCAGCACGTTCACACAGGAAAGAAGCCGTATCAGTGCCCAGAGTGTGGAAAGAGTTTTAGTCAAGAGAGGTACTTCTCAGCACACCAGCTCATCCACAGCCAAGGCAAGCCACATCAGTGCTCACAGTGTGGAAAGAGGTTCCTTAATAAATATCATCTCAAACAACATCAGCACACTCATACAGGAGAGAAGCCGCATCAGTGCTCCCAGTGTGGAAAGAGTTTTAGTCAAGAGAGGTACCTCACAGCCCACCAGCTCATCCACAGCCAAGGCAAGTCACATCAGTGCTCACAGTGTGGAAAGAGTTTTGTTAACAAGAGAGGTTTAAAATTGCACGAATACATGCATACAGGAGAGAAGCTGCATCAGTGCTCACAGTGTGAAAAGAGTTTCATTAATAAACATCGTCTCCGACAACACCAGCGCTCTCATACAGGAGTGAAGCCGCACCAATGCTCACAATGTGGAAAAAGTTTTGCTATCATAAGAGATTTGAAAATACACGAGTACATCCATACAGGAGAGAAGCCACATCAGTGCTCACAGTGTGGGAAGAGTTTTAATCAAAAGTATTATCTCAAGAAACATCAGCGCATTCACTCAGGAGACAAACCGTTTCACTGTTCACAGTGTGGGAAGAGTTTTAATCAAAAGGATTCTTTTAAGCAACACCAGCGCATTCACACAGGGGACAAACTGCTTCACTGTTCACAGTGTGGAAAGGGTTTTAATCAAAAGGATTCTTTCAAGAAACATCAGCGCGTTCACACAGGAGACAAACCGTTTCACTGTTCACAGTGTGGGAAGAGTTTTAGTCGAAAGGATTCTCTCAAGCAACATCAGCGCATTCACACTGGAGACAAACCGTTTCACTGTTCACAGTGTGGGAAGAGTTTTACTCAAAGCAGCACTCTTGTGCAACATCAACGTATTCACACTGGGGAGAAGCCGTATTACTGCTCCATGTGTGGAAATAATTTTTCTCGAATCAGCTCTTTTAATAAGCATTTATGCATGCACTGAAGGAGAGTAAAAAAGTATTCCCAAGGTACATGTCCTTACACAAATTTCAAAATTTTTACAAATTTGTTTTTTTTCTATATTTTGTGAATGTTTTTATTCGTACAGTATATTTCTATTTTTATCCTAGCTAAATTTATTTTCTATCAGATTTTTTATTTATATTTTTTTATCAATAAGCTTTCATTTTCCTTTTTAAGGTTACTGGTGGGCGTATAAGCATTTTACTGCATATCGTACTGTGTATGTGACAAATAAAATTTGAAGAGATGCTTTAGGGCCACAAACTGGGATGCATTATGTGAAACACATGGTGAGGACATTAAAGGAGTTATTGACTAATACAACATTGAACTTAGGTTTGGATAGCGTGAATTAATTAAATATGTTCTTTAATAGTTTTAATGTACATAATATGTTTTGTCCTCCTCCAGTTCAGTTTTAAACACCTGTAACAAGTAGATCTGTGGCAGCTTCCTCAGTCTGTCGTTGCTTCAATAAACATGACAATACACACTGTGATGCGATCTTAAGTTCATTTCCACTCGCCTCTCTTTCCTAACTTACCACAGTTCCCAGTTTCTGCACCAAGAGCATATAGAGGTGGATGATGCAGTAATTAATCTGTTGCATGAAGCTTACTCAATCCTGGACCATGGTGAGGATTGTTTGTTTGATAGTAGTTTTGACATGTTTTAAAATTAGCGCCAGTTGTGTGAAAGCTTTATGCACACAGACCAATCTTCTAGATGTGGGACTCTGCGTGAAGTTATCCTATTCGCACTGCTCTAATCACAACTGTTTCAAGTGCCTGTAATAGAGCTGTGCAAGACTGTCATAATCTAAACGGGTTCCAAGAAAATTCAAAAGTAATGGGAGCAGGGTAATGAGTGATCGGGACAATTTTGCTGCTGTCAAGCACCTGAACAATGAATGGTTGACTTAAAGATGTGAGGTCTTGAATTGGGAAGACATGGAGAAAAAGACAAAAAGTAGTTTTGATCTTCCTTTGGGGTCCACTAAGGCATGCGTGACCGACTGATTCTCAATGGTTTTTAAAGCTGATGACAAATGTCTTATTGAAACCATTTCCAGGTGTTGATGAGGGTCACTAATTTATTGAATGCCTGAAGGTCAGATGGGAGCTCTCGAGTTGCTAGCTCATCCTTGATTAAGTCAGACAGACGGTTGAATCTGCTGAAATGTGGGTGCTCACCCTAGCCACAAAAGGGAGTCACCGGTGTCTGTCTGATAGCCCATGAATTAACGTTTAAAAAATGTCCTTATTTCGTTAGTGATTTCTTTTTTTTACATGTGAAGCAGCCAGGAATGTGATCACTCCTGTGCCTTTCCTGTAGGGAGGGTAATGATTGGGCAACATTGGACCATTCTGTGGGGAATGATGAGGTCTTCAGTTCGAGCATGAGGTAACATTGAGAAAGATAAGGACAGAAGGTGGAAGGATCCCCATCATAGTAGGCAGGCAGTGTGGGGTGGCATAGTTCATGAACAAAAGAATGCACTGGAAGGAGCAATGTCAGAGTCTCGGTGATGACTTGGAGTGTGATGGTAATCTGGCAGATCTCATGCCCCTTTAGACGAGTACTGTACACCATGCTGGGGGGGTTACTGCGTGACTGGAGAAACAAAGTTCTTTAATGGCCATTAATGTAACGTAAGTACATTACACAAGTCCACAAGTAAGGGGAGACTAAAATTTGTCAGATCTGTGGGGTCAATCTTGGGCTTTTGCAGTGGAGGCTGAACAATAGAATGTTTAAAAGCATCAGGAACAATTCCAATTTCAAGACTATCTAAGGGTTATTCCTATCCTTAAGAAACCCTGCCTGGACCCATCAGAAGTTAACAACTATCACCTGGTATCACTTATCTCTTTTATTTCCAAAATTCTTGAAAGGTCTGTTTATCACCAAATGTCTCTTTATCCATCACAGAACAACCTTAATGATCGCAACCAATCTGGACTCAAAGTGGCACATTCCACAGAGACTGCCCTTCTGTCAGTCACTGAAAATCTCCATGCTGCTAGATCTGCTAAACTGTTATCTGTCCTCATCCTCCTGGACCTGTCTGCTGCATTTGACACAGTTGACCACATGATTCTATCATCTATTCTTACAAGCCTTGGAATTTGTGGAACCACGTTTGCTTCTTACCTAGAAGATAGGATGTATGAGGTAATATGGAGGGCATCCACATCTGCCCCACGCAAACTCTCTGCTGTTCTCACACTATGCCCGGTCTCTTGGTAAGGTCATTTCATCACATGGATTTTTCATACCATTGTTATGCAGATGACACCCAAATTATTCTCTCCTTTCCTCCCTCTGACACTCAGGTTTCCACCCCGATCCCAGCATGTCTGGCAGACATCTCATCCTGGATGGCAGCTCATTAGCTGAATTTCAATCTGAATAAAACTGAACTGGTGACTCATCTTGAGGTCAGGACCTCGTGATATCCCTGGACAAGAATGAAATCACTCCTTCAGCTACTTTTTTCAGAATGTTGGGAGATTCTCACACTAATTTGCAGTGATATCATGGCAGATAATGTTTTGGGGCTTAGTAACAGTGTTTACTGTGTTCTTTGTTTACTGTGGTGGTTTACTGGTGTGTTTTCAATCAAATCAGAAAAATATTCCGTTCCCTCTGTTTCAACAGTTTTTTACAGATCTACAGGGATAAAGTGGTAAAAACAATAACACACCATGCACACTGATTACTAAAATGATTGTGCGGATTAATAAAACTATTGGATTAACAAACCGAGATGCATTTTTCTTAGACCCACCCTTGTGAAAATGGCATATTCAGAAAATGGCTTGTCAGTGAGAGGTTGGTCATGGACCATTGACGTTCTACGCATTCTAAAAATGATATTTTTACCGTTTTTAATCCCTGCAATGAATATGATATAGATCTGGAGAATTTCTTTATTATTAAATCTGTCTCTTACATTCCAGGCATTAAAAACTGTATCAATGTCAAGTTCATAATCTGTAGAACCTCTGTGGTCTGTGCATAACCTCTCGCGGACAAGCCTCTCTCTGTTTTATTGAGCTGGGGATAAGAATACCATCTTGATGGGAGACCAACTTCGACACAACACCGGCAAACCAATCAGTGTGCTCTGTTTATTAATACACTCACACGGTTTAGTAATTCGAAAATTGTATAAATGCAAACCATGAGATAAAATTAAATCCAGGGTGGGACCATGTTCATGTGTTGGACTACACACCCACTGAAGAAGATTAAAAGACTCAATGAAATAAACCAGACGAATAGATGGACAACATACATGAATATTAAAATCTCCAGTAATTAAATATGGTTAAACCTCAGCAGAAACAGTTAAAAGATCAGAAAGGAAAGTTTTTGTTAAACTACATAGGATGGGATGGTTCTAGTCCATATGAAAGAACTAGACATCAGCACTAGAATGAACTTAAGTAGATATTTGGCGGCAATGAAAATTGTTACGAGATATTGAGTATATATTCTAAGCATTTCACTGCATATCGTACTGTGTATGTGACAAATAAAATTTGAACTGAGACCAAGCCACCACCATAACTCGTCAGCTGGGAAGAGTTGAAGAACTTAAGAGGCCACAGGAACAACTTAGGATAAAACGCTTGACTCACTGTCACTCAACCAGGTCTCAGTCGCGAGTTTTCCTTCATAAGACCAGGCACCTGAGATGAGTGTAAAGACACAACGGGTGGAACCCATTGATGAATGGGGTGCAATGAACGGCGAGCAATATAATGACCCCTGGGTAAGAGTCCAGAAGTAAGGAACTGGTGATTATTGTGAGCCTTGAATCTTAATGATAAGCCTCCCCATTTTTCCAGGCGCCTACAGCGTTTACTCGGGTATATGGCGCAAACAGAGCAGTGTGGGTTCACCAGTATGTTTGCTAGAAAGAGAGGTCAAATTATTTAGCTGCACCAACCAAACAAATCTATTTAGAAGATTTACATTTACTGGAACTGACTAACGGACTCTTCGATGCATTATTAAGGCCAGAAAGAATAGCATTGAATGTAGTCGAAGAAAAGTGGTCAGAAAATCAATCATGAATATAAATCACTTGAGCACTTGCCGATATATCATGGTAAAAAATCTACAGTAAAAACCATAGCTATGTTTAATAGTAACAGGAAAAGCATTTCCATACACACAGACAACAGTTGCTGTTTAAGTTTTTATAATAGCAATTTACATATACTCCAGATTGTTATGAAGAGTGATCAGAGTGAACATGAATTGCATAGTCCTTCTTTGCCATGAAAATTAACTAAATCCCAAAAAAACCTTTCCACTGCATTTCATTGCTGTCATTAAAGGACCTGCTGAGATCATTTCAGTAATCATCCTGTTAACTTAGGTGAGAATGTTGATGAGCACAAGGCTGGAGATCATTATGTCAGGCTGATTGGGTTAGAATGGCAGACTTGACATTTTAAAAGGAGGGTGATGCATGAAATCATTGTTATTACATTGGTAACCATGGTGACCTGCAAAGAAACATGTGCAGCCATCATTGCGGTGCACAAAAATGGGTTCACAGGCAAGGATATTGTGGCTACTAAGATTGCACCTAAATCAACAATTTATAGGATCATCAGGAACTTTAAGGAAAGCGGTTAAATTCTTGTTAAGAAGGCTTCAGGGCGTCCAAGAAAGTCCAGCAAGCGCCAGGATCGTCTCCTAAAGAGGATTCAGCTGCGGGATCGGAGTGCCACCAGTGCAGAGCTCGCTCAGGAATGGCAGCAGACAGGTGTGAGAGCATCTGCATGCACAGTGAGGCGAAGACTTTTGGAAGATGGCCTGGTGTCAAGAAGGGCAGCAAAGAAGCCACTTCTCTGCAAAAAAAAACATCAGGGACAGATTTATCTTCTGCAGAAAGTATGGTGAATAGACTGCGGAGGACTGGGGCAAAGTCATGTTCTCTGCTTGTCTGGAGAAGAAAAGGTAAGAGCTAACATCAGTCCTGTGTCATGCCAACAGTAAAGCTTCCTGAGACCATTCATGTGTGGGGTTGCTTCTCATGCAAGGGAGTGGGCTCACTCACAATTTTGCCCAAAAACACAGCCATGAATAAAGAACGGTACCAAAACACCCTCCAACAGCAACTTCTTCCAACAATCCAACAACAGTTTGGTGAAGAACAATGCATTTTCCAGTACGATGGAGCACCGTGCCATAAGGCAAAAGTGGCTCGGGGACCAAAACGTTAAAATTTTGGGTCCATGGCCTGGAAACTCCCTAGATCTTAATCCCATTGAGAACTTGTGGTCAATCCTCAAGAGGGGGGCCAACAAACAAAAACCTACTAATTCTGACAAACTCCAAGAAGTGATTATGCAAGAATGGGTTGCTATCAGTCAGGATTTGGCCCAGAAGGTGATGCAAATACTGACTCTTTGCATAAATGTCATGTAATTGTCGATAAAAGCCTTTGAAACGTATGAGTGCTTGTGATTATATTTCAGTACATCACAGAAACAACTGAAACAAAGATCAAAAAAACATTTAGCAGCAAACTTTGTAAAAACTAATATTTGTGTCATTCTCAAAACTTTTGGCCACGACTGTACTGTATAGTTTTCATCTTTTAAAATAAATAAATAAATACTGCCAAAATGTCTCATTTTGCTGTCAAACTGTTTATAAGCCTCCTGGGTCTCTGTGAGACTGGCGCTACTGGACAATGAAACTATTGTCTTCATAGGTAGTTTTATATGTTATTTGTCTTATTGTTCTTTCCTCTGTTTCTTTGTTTTACAAATATGACCCAAGATATGTTCAGTAATACTTTTTTTACATTTTTGTATTGTGCTATATTTTTATACTAGTTTGTGGTTTTAAAAATTAATCTCCACTTTAATGAGCCAGTGTATTATGATGTGGTGGACTGCTGGATCCAGCCTCGCTGTCCCTGACCGTAATGTTAGAGCTGTTAGAACACGGATGGAATAGACCAAACTAATTAATATTGAGGAATGGCAATACATGCGCATGCGCTGTAACATAAAACACATGCTCTTTGTCGGCGGTGCACATGCGATCGACGCACTTATCCATATGCGTAGAAGAGAGATACGATAATATGGTTTCCGTCATTTTTTATATTTGTGTACTGACTGGGCCACATTGGTCAGCGGCCCACCGGGAAAACTCCCAGTGCTCCAGATGGCCAGTCCGCCACTGCGCACACGTCATTTATTGTAGGCTACTTGTGTCATAGAGGAGATCTCTCTCTCTCTCTCTCTGTCTCTCTCTCTCGCACATCGGGGTCTCTCTCCCATCTATTGAAGACATCTACACCACACGCTGCATCCGCAAAGCCACCAGCATTGTGGCTGATCGGACACACCCCTCTCACACAAACTTCACACTCCTGCCATCTGGAAAAAGGTACCAAAGCATTCGGGCACACACATCCAGACTGTGCAACAGTTTTTTTCCACAAGCCATCCGTCTCCTCAACAAAAAGGGACTGGACTGATAAACACAAACACAAACAAACACAAACATTATCACACAGCTTAACTCAACTACCTTAAAATATTGGGACTGGACTGACTAATCAACACATGTGCAGACACACTGACCTACACCACCAAATTATCGTACACACCAACCTGTAAATGCTTCACTGTTTATCTTTTGCACAATGATCATTACTGGACTAATTTTTGCACTAATTCCTCAATTCTTGCTGCTGTTTTAAAGAATGTTTATGTTTACCCACTACCTCAACACCATATTTTATGTTCTGTTATGTCGTGGTTGCGCACTGTCACTTTGTTGTTGCTCTTGTTTGCACATTTGCACGTGCACTTTATGTTGTCTGTAAAAATGTTATACTTAGCTAGTTAGTTTTTGTTAATGTATGTTGTAATTTATGTTAGGTCTCTCTGTCCTGTCTCTGCTAGCCAGCTAACTAGGCTTCTTGGTTAGCTAGTTCAGTGTCTATGTTAATTTATGTTGTAAATTTATGTTGCATGTAGCACCTTGGTCCTGGAGGAACGTTGTTTCGTTTCACTGTGTACTAAGTGTATATGGCTGTAATGACAATAAAGCCTACTTGAACTTGAACTTGAACACACAGGCTCCAGGATATGTTTAGTAATATCGGATTTATTTATATTTCACTTTTAACCAGGGCTACTATCGCAAAGCAGTTTACAAAATTAAAAGACGATTAGAGAAATGAGAATGAAATATGTGAGGAAATATGTATGAATTAAAATGATCAGAGTGACCATAAGAAGGGGTAAAAACTGAGTTTTGCTTTCAAGCTTTACTTGCAGATACAGAATGCGTCGTTTTCTCAAACATGATTTTTCCAACTTGATGTTTTTTACAGATTCAGACAGATTGAATTTGGGAATGCACCCCAAAGAACCTAAAGCACAAGCAAACACACACTGCAGAGGAAAGCAGAGATGTTCATTCACACCACTAATCGTCTTGTGTCTTGTAATTAAAGTATTCTTCGTGTAGGTTCGGTGGTTAAACACACACACACACATACCATTTCAATTACCGGACTTCATAACATATTAAGAATAAGAGTGAAAAAAAAATGAGGAAGCACAGTGGGAAATCTTTTAATCCCCACACATTACGTTTGTCCTGTACACTGTAGCTATGTTTGTTAGGGCACTTGTTAATACACAGTACTGTAATGCATCAAAACACTCACATCATGGTTTGTTTTTAAAATTGTTTATCACCCTGTTCAGCAAAATAAACAATGTCTATGGCCAATTTACTGTGAACGTATCAAAGTCTTGGTCTTACAGAGACGAGTGCCTTCAGATCCTTCTGCACTCATGTTATCATGTAAGTTATCATATTGGTTCATTTCAATTAAGGGCAAAAAGTACAGACAAAAACAGTTAAAGGTATGTCTATGTGTGTGTTTCTGGATTTATCAGTTGGCTTTAACACAAACGCATTTGTGCGCCGGCGAGTCGAAAGACCCCCAAAGCAATTAGTCAGTACATTCTCTGTTGAGATTTCTAATTCTCACCTTCCACTCCGTCTAAGTTTTTTTTTTCTTTTAATGTAGTTCTTACCCAAAGCATTTATTTATACTGAGAAAAAATAAATATGTGTCACATAAGTACAAAATAGCATAGATACATATTGTTAGCTTCGCCACCATATTTTTAATGTTGCTCGCGGCAGGAAACAAAACTCAGAATGGACTCACAATGCATCTCCCGCATTGGACTACACTCTATTATCTATAAAACCTGTGCCACCCCTGCTGCTGAAGGAGCTGCACAGAAGCTAAGGAGAGGAGAGGAAAGGGGATAGGGATGGGGAGAGGGTTTGGTGCAGAGTAGAGTTCACCTCTCCCAAATGAAGCGAACAAGCAGGGGGGATGAATTATGTCACTGACACCTGACTTTCTTACAAATAACGCTTTTTTTATTTATTTAATTGTGTGAAATGGCTCATAAAAATGGGTAATAAAAACGATTATGATGTGGAGGTGAATTGGTTTAGTCTTGACTTCTGGTCGTGAGTGACAGCGTTGGGAGAAATCTGTTGATTGTCGAATCGTCGATTACAAAGTAAACACAGCGATGGAGAGAAGAGAGCTGTTAGATGGAGAGCTGTCAGGTGCCCAGTTTAGGAAAAAAAGAAAAGAAGATGAAGAGAAACGGGCAAAAAAAAAAGATATACAACAATGTTCTCTCTGTATGATTACGGCATTCATGTCATTATGTTCATTAGTGGTATAACGTTAACTCTTAGGTTTGTTAGCCTTCTTGCTTATGATGCTTGCTATGCTTACTGTAATGTAGTATTATGTTTGAGTTGCTTAGGTTAGAGTTATGATTATTGTGAGGCATCGGTTAGAATGCCCAAGGCTTTGTTCTCCTTAAACCACTCTCTTTATTCCAGCATTTCTTATGTTAATCAACAGGTGGACAGATATGTGGTTAATATTTGCACGCACAAATCCACCAAAACAAGATTAACTGCATGAACAAACAGTTAAAGAGCTGGTTTCTTTCTACCTGTCGCTACACCAAAAAACAAACTTCTGTGTTACAGTTTTTGCCTATTGCTTACACACTAAAAGTGAATGCTTACACCAAAGCCTCAATACCTAAACTTCTAGGATCTTATCTTAAACACAGTGTAACAATAGCTTAAACACATTTTCAACTTTGCACTTTGTTTACAATTCTGTAACACACTTATTGCGAAACACTACACACGTTTTCTTACATTAGACACTTTGTTCAAAAACTAAATCACCTGTTATCATTGGGAAAACACTCTGTTCAAAAAGCAAAACTCATCTGGCAATTGTACACACTTAGATACACACCTGAAATCACTTTCACAGAAAACAGAACACCAATCTGTCTGAGCCTTAGCACTACAAATAGACCTCAGGTGAGACATTTAGAGAACTTTGCAAGCATGGAGGCAATGAGAGTGAGAGGAAGAGGAGGACAAAGACAGAGAGGAGTCGGACGTGGAAGAGGACGAGGACAAAGACGAGGACCAGTGCGGAGACGTGTGTCAGATGACATCAAGGCTACTCTGGTGGACCACGTGATCAATCATGGCCTGTCCATGAGGGAGGCTGGGCAAAGAGTCCACCCTAATCTCAGTCGCTACACAGTAGCATCGATAATAAGGACATTTCGACTGGAGAACAGGTATATCTTCAAGTTTCTACTCCAGACTGTACCTACTGTATGTGTCACATGATTCTGTATCATATTACAGTATTACTGTACTAACTGTACTACATAAATGTACTAAATGGGTAGAAATACCATTGTGATGTTACAGTACTGTGTACAGTTGTGAAAAAAAAGTACAGAAAGTACATTATGTGAAAAAGAACCTAACCAATGACATCTTGTGGTGGCATTTTCAACAGAATGGTTAGACGACCACCTCAAGGTGGAAGGAAACGGCTCTTCACTGAACAACAAGAGCTTGCCATCATTGAAATGGTGCGAGAAAATAATGCAATCCAACTTCGTGAGTTGCAACAACGCATAATTGCTGAGAGAAATGTATTCAGCAATATCAACAGGGTCAGCACTTCTACACTAAGTCGCATCCTACAGAAACATAGCTTCAGAATGAAGCAGCTGTATAGGGTGCCATTTGAGAGAAACAGTGTCAGGGTCAAGGATCTGCGCCATGATTATGTGCAGGTATGTGTCACTTTACTTTACATACTATATGTTGTGATGTGGGAATGAGGGTTTATGCTGCCTCCTACCCTGCCTGCAGCTTGTAGTTTTTGTCTATAGTGACCCAACCCAGCCCCTACTTGTGTGAAAATATATACAATATGTTTTTTTTACAGTAGTAACACTATTCCATATTTTCTGTTACAGACAGTTCTGGATTTTGATGCCGCCGAACTGCCACAGGAGTTCATCTACGTGGATGAGGCAGGCTTCAATCTGGCCAAAACCAGGCGTCGGGGCCGTAACATAGTTGGACAAAGGGCTGTTGTAAATGTCCCTGGGCAGCGTGGGGGAAATATCACCATGTGTGCTGCAATTAGTGTTTAAGGAGTCCTGCATCACCATGCCACTCTAGGTCCCTACAATACAGGACAGATCATTGCATTTCTAGATGCACTACACAGTAAAATAAGCAGTGTTAATACGGCAGTGTTGCTTTGTCTTTACTCTTAAGGAGTTAATTCAACAACAAATAGTGAAAGATACCCCCTAGTGTTGGTGATAACTAGCAGAGTTAATTTCTGCGTCGTTAACTTTACTCTGTGAAGCTCCGCCCCTCAATCTACCCCCTGCGAAGATCTGAACTGGACAGGAGTGTTCTGGTCGCCATTTTAGTTAAGCTCCAATCGACAGGTAAGCTTGTTTAAGTAACGTACTAAAACACAGTTTTAATATTTCATCTAAATAAATGTGCTAATGTTACTGTATATGTTGTATTTTGATGCATTTTTTGTAGTTTTGTCGATTTAATTTCGGAACTTTCGATTAGGTAACGTCGTGGCAAGTTCATGCGTTTTCGTCATGCAATGCTAAAACAAATTATGACAATAATCTTACTTAATTTGTTTGTTTGTTTTTCGTTGCAATTGGCATTATATCCCATGAATATGGTTTAGTTGTTTTAATGTTGAATTATCTAACGTCCCAATGGGGCATCGGCATTTTTATATGTTGGATAACGTTAGTTGAAATTGTGAAGTTTCAGCTTGGACTGTAACTTTAAATTAGATATTTGCATCATGTAAGTTAATTTCAATGTTTAACGTATAATTTATGTAATATCGGTGCTGATGTACGTAAGATTTAGTTGATTTTCCACATGTATTACGACGTTAGATACAGTATTCTGTTTTAACGTTAGGCGCGCTATGGGCTTAGCGATGGTTTAAAGCTGTGCAACGAAGGAATAAAACGCCCGCTATGTTAGTCACAGAATTAACCGACATGATCAGAACGTTACATGTTAGTGCTAGTATCCTGTTTGTAAGAAGTGGCAGTGTTTAAACGCTGTATATTAGAAAAATAACGAAAATGTGCTTTAATCTTGACAATGAAACTGAGTTGTGCAATATAATTGACATATTGTCGCTGTTTTACATTCTCAATTTAAGGCAACTTCGATCAGAAACTGTATGGCATCACTAGATGAAAAGTGACTGTAAGTATTTACTGAACTATTTGACATTTCTTTTGCTATTTAGTATGACCAATTCTTAGATCCAACTGAGGTGACTATGTAAATTATTGCAACAGTATTACTTTGGGCATATTTATTTATATGTTGGGCATGAAATCTTTTTACACTATAATTTGTGTGATACTCTTGTCACTTCTCAGATCATGCTAGTTAAGGTGAAACTTGGGGATGCCCAAAAATTTGTCAAGATAACTGAGCTGAGCCTGGAGGAATTTTTGACTGCTGGTAAAAAACAAACAAACATATATATACTTCCATTACATTAATTTTTCTATTTTTATTTATTTATGTTACTTGATGAGTGTCTAGTAATTTTACATGAGACTATATATAGTCACATGTTGCTTGTTCCCTGATGTTCAAAGTTAATCATTGCTGTGTAAAACCTTGTAAGTCCGTATACTTTCTCATAAAATTGCATGCTTTTTTGTTTGTTTGTTTTTTTAAAAGCATTTTTAAAGTTTGGTGTTCCATCTGTACAAGAGAATGTGAAGGTTTTTGATGAATCAGGGACTGAGGTGGATGATGATGTTTTTGAGGATGTAGTCAGATCCTCAGTCGGAGTCCTTACCATAAAACATGGAGCAGGTTTGTATTTATTACATTACACATTAGAAATTTAATAGTACTAATTAACAACAATTCCCCATAAATATTCATCTGCAAACAGACTTGGGCTCTGCCTCTCCACAAGCCTCTCATGGGCAGTCAAATCAGTCCCTGTCTTCCATTGACTCCAGTGACTCACAGGATACAGTCATTATTGAAGAAAGCTCCTCCAGTAAACGAATGAGGTTAGACGATGAAGCTAAAAAGGTAGGTATAATAATTTTTTTTCTGTACTTTTACATTTTGGTGTTAAAAAGAGAGAAAAAAGAATGGAAAAGACTGTTAAAACTCATAAATGTATTTTTAAAAATTAAATTTATTTAAATAAAATTATAAAATTAAGGCTTACTGATATGTATTTATGTATATGTGTGTGTATATATATATATATATATATATATATATATATATATATATATATATATATATATATACTCACATACATATATATATATACATACAAATATTTATTCATTTTATTATTTGTTTGAGTTGGTAGAAACCATTCTTGTCCAAAAACCTGGTGGGGAGCATATAATAAATGAATACAACCGAACCAAGTCTCTGGGGGACGAAACAAGGAGGAAAATGGTTAACATCTTAACAGCTGACATGACAGAAAAGAATGGGTAATCTTCATAATCATTACCTGGTGTATATATGATCTCTATAGTTTTACATTGTTGTTGTTGTTTAAATTCATGCAAAGGACACTAAAAATCTCTTTTTTTTTACTGCAGTACATCACCACCAAAGCAGGTGAAAGAATAATATGCCAGAGGAATTGTGGCTTTGTTCCCTTACCTGAGTGACCCCTTTTCTAAAAATGGCTACGTAAGTGTCAGCTTTGAATTCTAATTCTTTGTTGGCATGTTAAATGTTGCTGATCTCACATACCCATAGGTGGTGTATTTTGCTGTTGAATTTAAAGACTTTACCTTTATTTTTGTTTTCCTAAGGAACATTATTATGATGGCGAAAGCGGTACTGGGTACTTAGCATGGAGACTCAAAACTATACAGAGAGGCTTAGCTAAGGAACGACGTGCGTCATTTGAAGGTACATGATGAAATTCTGAAATCTACCTTTTTTGATTATGTAGCTCATTCTGCAATCTTTTACAGGAGTTCTCTTGCGAAGTTGCCTGTTTTAAGGATTAATTTCATTTATCGTTCATTGAGCAGTGTTGAAGCTTTTAAAATGTTTTGTGGTTCATCATCAGGACAAGGAACTTCTGCTGAATCGGGGTCTGGTGGACCAACTGTAAGACGGCAGTCAGAGTTTAATCCAGAGACTACCCTGAATGAGAATGAATGCAAGGAAGCAATTGCATTCATGAGCCATTCCTCTGATGAGGACACCATCAAGAAGAAAATGAAATTGACATTCGACTATCGCCGTAACATGGTTCTTGACCCCATGCAGTCCAGTGATATATTGACAGTCTTTCCACGATTCAAAGATATTAAAGGCTTGGTAAAGTGTTTATAATCATACTTTTTAACAAATTAACAATACAATAAATTGTACTGATGTTTAAATGGAAGTTTATTCACTGCTTGCTTGAGTTTATATCCATAATGATTTGTCTGGTACTTAGAAAAAGAAATTGTCTCATCCTTTTCTGCCTCTTCTTAGATTGAGCAAGACTTTGTTCTGATGTTTGGAGAAGGAGTGTCAGGCAAGCTACTGGAGAAGTGGACCACTGCATTCAAGAAAAAAGTGATTCAGCAGTGCAAAAAGCTTCCAAGCACCAGTGATTTGGAAGAACTACTGCTCGCAGCTGCATCTCCTACTGGTGACTCAGAAGAGGGTGTTAACTTTGGTAAGATGTTTAAGATCAGGTTTTTACATTAAATATTATTTAGAAATATTAAGATTAAAATTTGGTACCCATACATTTTTAATGTTCTTTCTATTTTTTTACTTTTTTATTTTTTTATATCTTTACTTCACTTCCAGTTTGCATTATTGATCAGATTTTGCTGACATAATGTATGTGTGTAAACAGGCTGGGACAGCGACCTCTCTTCTATAATACTTCTGTTGCATCTGATCCCACCTTCTGCCCAAGGCCGGAAAAGACCAGGAAAGGTGTCTGCCTCTCAAGCAGAAAAACACCTTGTTGTCTTCAAGAAGGTTTGTTTTCTTTCTTGTTTTATTTTCCTGTTTTATATTTAACATATTTTTGATAGCTCTCTCCAATTTGCTTGGCCTTCTCAGAGTGGAACAAACATTGAGGAGCATCTTCGAGAAATTACAGCTGTTGCTCAACCCTACCTCCTGGCCGTGGGACCTCAGAAGAATTCAGTTCACAACTACTTCATCGTTCTTGATCGGCATGCCATTCCATGCAAGTCAACCTCTTCTCTTGGTGCCGTTGACGAACTGTTTAAGGCACACTTTGTTTTTGGAACATCTTACAACCTTATGCTACACAACATGTACACTTTCATTCAGACCACTGTGTACAACATAGATGTTGGCAAAGTGAAAGAGAGTCCTCGTGTTGCTGAGGTTAGAGCACGGCTGCTTAGCTAGGTGCTAAGTTTAAGTAGTTTAAGTTTTTCTGCGTTCATGAAGTGTTTTGTTTGTCAGGCTGAGTTATATGGTTCTAAATTGCTTCTTAGGCACTTCAGATTAGTTCATGGTTTTGTTCCTGGAAAGAATCTTCGCCTTAAATGTGTAGAGGCAGGGTGTTGTTCTGTGTTTGGGACTTTTTCAGGGTTTAGAAAACATTTGAATTCAAAACATCCTGAGGAAAATGACCAGCATTTTGACACCATTGACAACTGTGAGACTGCTGAGGCAGAAAGACAAAGTAGTGCTCAAACATTTGATCAGGTTGACTCTGTTAGAGAGGTGGCCACGACATCTGTATTGTTAAAGTCAAAAAAGAGCACTTTGGATATGTGTGCATCTGCTGTTGCACAACTAAAATTTGCTGGGTTAAGTCAATCTGCTGTAAGTGGTTTTGTTTCATCTATGGAGGAAATAGTTTGTGAGATTCACAGTCAGGCCCAGGATACAGCTTTGCTCTGTCTGTCTCCACATGACATTGCAACTAAAAGGAAAATAGAAAGTTCATTTCAACATTTGGAAAATCCATTTACTTTGTTAAATTCGGAAGCCAAACGAAAGAGACTATTTACAGAGAAATGGGGAACTGTTGAACCAACCGAAATAGTGCTTGGCACAAGATTTGATAGCAGGAGAAATAAAACCACTGGAACATTTGATCAAGTTGTTGTAACAGATAAGTTTTCTTATGTTCCTATTTTAGAAACTCTGAAGTCAATTTTACAAAATCCGCATCTTACTGATTTGTTTAAACCCAGGCATGTTCCAAAGGAAGGTGTTTATGTTGATTTAAGTGATGCGGCCCATTTTAAAAGTAATCCTTTATTTTGCACAGAAAAAGATGCTTTACAAATTCAGTTATTTTATGATGATTTCGAGACTGCTAACCCTTTGGGTTCTAAAAAAGGTATACACAAATTGGGTGCTATCTATTTTACATTAAGGAATTTCCCCCCCATTTTTAACTCCTCACTGGATAACATTCATTTATGTGCCCTCTTTCATGCACAGGATATTAGACGGTATGGTTTTAATTCTATAATTGAGCCTCTAGTAAATGATCTAAAAGTGCTTGAGATTGAGGGGGTTAAGAATCCGGTATCTAGAAATTGTGTAAGGGGTACAGTTGTTCAAGTCACAGGGGATAACCTTGGCTTACACAGTTTATTAGGATTTCTGGAGTCATTTGGGGCTCAATATTGCTGTCGTTTCTGTGTTCTTGAGAAAGATCGCTTTCAATTTGTATTTTCTGAAGATAACCCTGAAGTTAGACTAAGAACAACTGAGATGCATGCTCTGCACTGTAAGAGGTTACAAGATGACTCTACACTACCACATGTTAATGGCGTCAAACGGGTGTGTTTGTTAAATTCACTCAAGTATTTCAACACAGCAAACAATTTTGCTGTGGATATAATGCACGACATTTTAGAAGGTGTCGCACAGCTTGAGGTAAAACTTGTTCTGCAGTACATTGAGCATAATTTTTTGAGTGCTGATGATCTTGCTGGTAGAATACATGCTTTTGATTATGGTTACAATCAGCAGAGGAACCGTCCTCCAATGGTCAAATTGTTTGGTGGAAGCAACGATTTGGGTTTAAATGCCATCCAATCTTGGTGCTTGTTACTCAACATGCCTCTGTTATTTGGCGATTTAGTGCAGAGAGATGATAAACACTGGTATCTTTTGCTTTTACTTCTACAGATTGTTAACATCGTATTTTCACCAGTCATAACAGAAGGCATGACCATTTATCTTAAACATTTAATAACTGAACATCACCAGCTATTCAAAAAATTATTTCCCGAAAAAAATCTGTTGCCAAAGCATCACATAATGATACATTACCCACAGTGTATAAGGAAAATTGGACCAATTCTGCACATGTGGTGTATGCGTTATGAAGCGAAACACAAATTCTTTAAAACACAATTAAAAAGCTTCAAAAACATCACCAAAACGCTAGCCAAAAAGCACCAGAGTTGTATGGCAATTCACTGGGAGTCTTTTAGCCAGTACAGATTGACTCTTGGTCCAGGGAAGATGATGGAACTCAGTGACCTTAAAGGTGGCATGGACATTGCTTCCAAACTAGGGGTGGAAATATCAGAACTTGTCTATTCTGTAAAGTGGATCAAACATCATGGCACAGAGTATCGCCCTGACTTTATTATCTGTACAGAAGTAGCATGTGAGATGCCAGTGTTTTGTAAGATCAAGACTATTGCTGTGAAAGATGAAAATGTACTGCTCTGTGGAACACTGATGGAAACAGTCTGTTTTGATGACCATTACCATGCATTTACAGTCAGAGTGCATCCAGATCGAGTTTTAAAGGTAGTGAATGTTAACGAACTGTTTTATTTCAAACCATTTGATCTTCAAATTAAGTATGGCACAACAGATTCTGCACTGCATATAGTGCCCTATTGCCATTTTATGCAGATGTGATGTTTTTTAGATGTCGTGTATGTGTTTAAGCCTGACAGTGTTTTAATAAATGTTTTAATGGTACATTGCGGTTGTTTTCTGTTCTATTCCATGTTTTCACTGTAAAAAAAAAAAAAAAACACTGTAAGAGTTGACTTTGCACTGGTGCAGAGAAAAGTAGGGACACCAGAGAGTGAAATAATGACACTTATGGAGTTATTTGATCAGCATTTTAACCCATTACAACACAAAATGGGTTTTCAAAATTGTACTCTCTAAGTGGGATTTTTTTTACTAATAAAAATTTAAATAAACTCTACAAAAGTGAAATATTAACACCATGTGGTGTTAATTTTCCCTTAGTGTTAAATTGTCGTAACACTATTTAGAGTTAATTTTCGTTAGTGTTAAATTGTAGTAACACTATCCAGTGTTGAGCAGTGTTAATTATTTACTCCAAACAGAGTTAATTTTACTCTGAAAATTGAACACTATGACAAGAGTCAATTTATCACCAATTCTGAGTGGGACCAAATACACTCGGGTCCAGTGTTAAATTTAACTCCTAAAGAGTTATTTTAACACTGCAAAATTTACTGTGTATACATGTATACATGGAGTTGTGCAGGACAGACCAGAGCAGTCCAGGTTTGTTGTCATCTGGGATAATGTTAGTTTCCACCGGGCAGCTCTGGTCCGAGATTGGTTCAACAACCATAACCATTTCACAGTTTTATACCTGCCCCCTTACAGCCCCTTTCTAAATGCAATCGAGGAATTCTTTTCAGCGTGGCGGTGGAAAGTATATGATCGGCAACCACATGCCCGAATGACTCTTCTGCAAGCAATGGAAGAGGCATGCGGAGACATTGAGATAGGATCAATCCAAGGGTGGATTCGGCACACAAGGCGATATTTTCCCCGATGCCTAGCCCGTGAGGACATCGCCTGTGATGTTGATAAGGTCTTGTGGCCAGATCCAAACAGAAGGCAGGATCCATAAGCCCACCCCCCCACCACAAACACACATGCACACACGCACACACGCGCATGCACACACACACAAATAAAGTATATGTTTTTCCCCCAAGAGCAATTTCTTCAGTGTTTTTTTTGTTTTGTGATTCAATTTTTTTTATTTCCGTAAGAATGTTTGTTTTTTTTTGTAAAAACTCTTGTTTGATTACTGCAGAAATTCTACTTTTGAGTTTTACAGAAAACTGAGTCTGAGCAAACTACAAACACAAAGACTGCAGTGTTTTATATAAAGCTCATCAGTGTGTTGTTGCTGATATGAAAGAGTAATTCAAATGGTGCTTGTGTGTATGGTTTTGTTGCAAGAATTAGATTTTTAGAAAGGAGTGTAAAGTTTTGATTGCAGTGTTTCATTTTGGCATAGATTTGAGTTGTTAATCTCCAAGTGCTATGTCTGATGGGTTTGTGTGTAGAGTTTTGACATAATGGGCCAAATTGTGCAAAACGTGTGTAAGCAATAGGCAAAAACTGTAAAACACGATGGAATGTCAGGAAACATCTAATAACGGTCTATTGGCGCCCCCTGCTGTACTGACCCACACTTTCCTTTACAACACTTACCTTGCAAAAAAAAAAAAAAAAACCACACAATAAAAGCCTAATATACAAACCATCACAGAAATTCTAATGGTTTCTATTAAATACCATTATGAACCATTAACTTTTTCCAGTGAAACTAGTACAACATTTCTTATTCCACCCACCAATAGAATCCATCATATACCAACAGACATTGTTATATTTACCATTAAAACCAATACAATTCCCATTATAACCATTAAAACCAATACAATTCCCATTATAACCATTAAAACCAATACAATTCCTATTATAACCATTAAATCCATTACAATTTCTATTATTTTTGGGCAGGGTTCTATTGTTTTTTCAGCAGTGTATACAACATGAGATCTAATTAAATTTAACCACAAAATTATGCTTTGCAACAAAACTGTTGCAAGTACAGTTATTTATTTCCATTGTTTATGTTAATGTTGGCTATAGCCAATGTATTTACAATATATTTTCAGTATACTGTACATAGCCAGTGTCATTTACATCTGTGTAGATAGTTTAAAAGACATTTTCCATTTGCTATAACTCTGTTATGTGACAAAGCATATCATTTGAGGCAGTAAATTAACCTGAGCTAATTGTTTTTCCCTTAGATTAGATTAGATTAGATTAGATTAGATTAGATTAGATTAGATTAATAAGGATGTTAGGGCATGTTTATTTAAATTTGCAATTTTTAAGAGTAATATAGTAGACAACAGTCTTTTGATGTCAATTTTAACTGTGTCCTGTTTCAGGGACGTCTAAAATATTTTTATATATGTATATTATTCCTAATAATTTAAAATATTTTTTCTTAAATAATATTTGTTTGTACAGAGTATATTTATTTAAGTTACGAGTAGTTTATTTATTTTTTGCCAAAATTGGTCAGTTATAGTACGACATGTAGTATTACTACAATAAAACGTGTGGTGTGTACAAAATGTGAAGTTTTGTCAGTTTTTTTCTTTTTTTTTTAGGTGGCCAACTGCTGAGTTTCTATTCATTTATGAGTACAGTAGATTCTTAATGTCGCTGTTCGCCTCCTGTCCAGTAGGGGGCATCCAGTAAAACACCCTACTACAAAATAAAAGAGAAGAAGAGCTGAAGTTGTTTTTCCACTTGGACTGCCGAGTTATCCAGTCGAGCTAAAACCATCTCTACATGTAACTGTTTCTACCTGCAGTTTTACAGAGAATCTTAAATCTGATTAGTTACAGGATAAACTCAGGGACCCTGAGGTAAGTTAAAGTCTAAACAGTTACTGACTGGATCCTAAATATATCTCTGGCTCATATGTAATAGTGTCTAGTGCTGATAAACTGCATATTAATTTTCTTAAAATTGGTAATTAGTTAGTTAGTTTAGTTAACTATAAATACATTTGCTTTGTTAAACGAAATGACTTAAATATTGTTTTGTAATCATAAAAATTATAGAAAGATGTTAGCCAGGGAGCTTAGGAAGAGCAGTGAATAGTTAATGAGAGCAAACCAGGTAAGCAGAAGAAGACAATAAGACAACACAAAAGTAAATGAAACAATAAAATAGCAAAGGAGCACAACAGGTGAAAACTTGGGCTCTTGTTTAGATTCCCAAACCAAATCCAACTTTTCTTTATCCAGATTGTAGTCCGATTGGTTTCATGTGTTCTGAACTGTAAGATCGCATACTGATCGCATACCAAAGTTTTGCAAATTCAATCTGGATCCAGAGTTGTTTTGAGATTCTCTCAGTCTGGACACTTTGCCTGGTAAAGCTGGATTTCAATAGAAATTAAAATAAATAATTCAAATTTTGTAAAAAGTTCATGGAGGGCGTTTTTCTGCTTTTGGAGCTATTACCACTACACATGTAAAAGATAATCTCTAATCTCCTGTAAGATCATTTTTCAAGACAAGAAAATGGGGTTTGCTTATACACTATTTACATTTATGAACTAGGAATTTTAACAATAAAAAGGGACAAAATATATTAGAAAATATTTTTCATTATCCCGCATTCCTCTAGTAAAAAAATAAATAAATCCAAAATAATGTCTTTAAATAAAACCCTGGAATTAGACTTTGAATAAAAAACAGAATATCTGACCATTTTTTAGCATAATAAAAAAAATAAAAATAAAAACCTGAATTGTTCAATTAGCCGAATGAGAGAAGAGACCTATGAAGTGATATCCAGTAGGGACACCAGAATGGAAAGTGGATGTTTTCATGTTGCATTTTTTTTTATTTCTTGTGCAGTCTTAGTAAGATATTACTTTGTATTGTTACGTTCTTGCTGTTAGATCCTTGGATTAATTCATATCGTTCCTAATGAAGTATTAGAACAATTACGAATGATTACGAATTGAATAAAAAATCTAATAGTAATACATTAGTTTAATTTATTATCACAAATTAATTACAAGGGCCAAAATAATCATAAAAATCATTTCAGTCATGTTGTATTTTGATGTAGAACACAATACCCTTACATTCAATTTCACATTCATGTTGAAATATCTTAAAACATTAATTTAGTGAGCAAATAGTTGCATTTTTATATTCAAATTGCATTATTAATTATAACTAATATGCATACAGTGACAGTCATTCTTTTACAGTTAAAGTGACATCATGGACTGAGCATAGACAGGTACATAACATTTTGTGTACCATGCTAATGCTTAATTTGATCTTTCAGTGCAATGACTACCACAAAGTGGGTTATTGTCCTTGAACCACACTTTCCAGCCTGTTTTATTAATCTAATTAGAAATTTAGAACTGCGACTCATAATTTGTGATCAGCCAACATCTTAGATATCAAACACATTTAAATTAACACAAAACCGCCACTAAACAAATAAATAATGGACCAAAAAAAATAATAATTCTGGTGAGAAGCAGAAACAATAATGTATGTTCTCATGTACATGTTATGACCCGGTATAGAGAGGTGGTATTGCCATTAGTGAGTTTGCTTGGTTGTTTTTTTTTTTTTTGTTTGTTTGTTTGTTTTAGAAAGTGAAACCCCATTCAAAGTGGTTGTAGGTTTCAAAATCTGACAAGGCCAAAATAATAAACAGAATAACTGTCAAAGTGAAATATGCAAAGCCATCCCAAAAGAAAAGGAACAAAAATACAACATTACATGTACATGTACAAATACAACATGTACATTAGCACTGAAGGCATCCAAAGTGTGAAAGAAAACACTTGGAATTATGTAGTAAACCAAAAATTGTAAAACATCCCATAATGCTTTATATTTTAGATTGTCCAAAGTAGCTACATTTAGTGTTGATGCCAGCTTGACACACTCATGGCATTCTCTTCTCGGATTAAATCAGATGTCTGTTCAAATGTTTAGTTTATAGTCTGTTTACAGTAAAATTTAAAAATCATTGTGTGTAGAGGAGTGTCTAGGTGCTAGATCTCTAGACTTGGCACAGGGAGCAAAAGGAAATAAAATATAATTGCTCCGTGTATATGAAAACACATTTAACTCATTAATTAAATCATAATCAGGTACTAATTTAACATTGGGCAAAAGTAAGCCAAATAGGAACTGCTTTATTACCCTGCTAAATAGCATCAAATTAGCACTGTTACAAGTCACTCAAAGCAATCCAGAGCAGGGAAACCTATTGCTTAATGGTCCTTAATTTGAAACAAAAGGTTTTAGGGAAAAAAGGAAATAGGGAGCTTTTTTTTTTTTTTTTAAGTCCTTTCCTAGCTAAATTATTTTACAATCCCTTGGCTGGTGTGGTTTGATCGCTAATATTTCTCTAATTGCAATGAGCTTAACTTTTAATAAACTGTCCACGTGATTAATTACCCTCATAGTGGTGACTGCCATAACAGCTAGCTGTTGGTTGAAAAGGCAGATGGCAATATCTTGACATTGATTATATTAAATCAATTAGTGTCACATTTTATTGGCTTTTATAGTCATGGGGTTATCTTCAGATATACTGTGGTATTTAGAATGTATATTACTTAAAAAAAAAATGCACAAGAATATTAATTGGTTATTATGTGGTGAGACTGAATGAATGATCATGTCATGCACATAGTCCCTCATATAGAGATGCCACAGCTATCATTTAAACCACATTTTAGGTTTTCTAAACAGATTATTACCTAATCTTATTTAATAATTGATGTCTTTCTTGATCATCTAGTCCAGTAGGTGGTGGTAAAAGACCTTACTACAAGACAAACGAGAAGAAGAGCTGAAGACGTCCTGGTTATCCAGCCAAACAAACCATCTCTACATGTAGCTGTTTCTGCCTGCAGTTTCGCAGAGACTCTTAAACCTGATTGCGTTAAAATAGCAGCATTTGAAGAGATAAACTCACTGATCCTAAGGTAAGTTATAGTTTCAAAAGTTACGGACTGAATCCTAAAAAGGGTTCTGTTCATATAACTGATATTTGTATATATAAAACTGGTGTCTGTAGTACCAGAAAATAATGACAATAAAAGATTGATGTTATTGAACATTAAATTATTTGCTATTGTTGTTTTGTATTTTTCGTATTTTTCTTGATGCTGAATTCTATTTTCTTTCCTTAACCAGAAATAAAAAAAGAACAAAAGGCTTCTTTGTACTATGACTAGTCAAGAAGAAACACAGACAGACCTTCACCACTGCTTGGAGTGTGAAAAGAGTTTTAGTCAAGAGGAGGATCTCACAGCACACCAGCTCACCCACAGACAAGACAAACCACATCAGTGCTCACAGTGTGGAAAGAGTTTCATTTATAAATATCTTCTTAAGCAACATCAGAATATTCACACAGGTGAGAAGCCGTTTCAGTGCTCACAATGTGGAGAGAGCTTTGCTCAGCAGGGTAATCTATATCAACACCTGCGAGTTCATGCAGATAAAGAACCATTCATCTGCTCACAGTGTGGGAAAGGATTTAATCACCAACGTAATCTCCTGCGGCACCAGAGCATCCATACTGGAGAGAAGCCGTATCAGTGCTCACAGTGTGGAAAGAGTTTTGCCAGCTTGAGTGATTTACAGAGACACCAGCGCATTCACACAGGAGAAAAGCCATATCAGTGCTCACAGTGCGGAAGTAGTTTCAGTCGACAGGGTACTCTCAAGGATCACGAGCGCATTCACACAGGAGAGAAGCTGTATCATTGCTCAACGTGTGGAAAGAGTTTTGCACAGCGGAGTAGTTTGTATCAACACCTCAAAATTCATGCAGATCAGAAACCATTTGTATGCTCGCAGTGTGGGAAAGCATTTACTCACCAGCGCAATCTCCTGCGGCACCAGCGCATCCATACCGGAGAGAAGCCGTATGAGTGCTCACAGTGTGGAAAGAGTTTTGCTAGCTTGAGTGATTTCCAGAGACACCAGCGCATTCACACAGGAGAGAAGCCATATCAATGCTCACAGTGTGGGAAAGGATTTCCTTGGCAGTTTAATCTAAATCAGCATCAGCGCATCCATACAGGAGAGAAGCCATATCAGTGTTCACACTGTGCAAAGAGTTTTACTAGCATGAGTCATTTCTATCATCACCAACGGACTCACAAAGAAGAGAAGCCGTTTCAGTGCTCACAGTGTGGAAAGGGTTTTAAGCTTGAACGTTTTCTCCAGCAACATCAGCGCATTCACACTGGAGACAAACCATATCACTGTTTACAGTGTGGGAAGAGTTTTAATTACAAGGGTTCTCTTCAGGTTCACCAGCGCATTCACACTGGAGAGAAGCCGTATTACTGCTCAGAGTGTGGCAAGAGTTTTAGTAATTTGAGCAGTTTGAAAAAACACCAGCGCGTTCACACTGGATAGAAGCCGTATCACTGCTGTGTGTAGAAATAGTTTCAATCAAGCAGCCCTTCGAAAACATATATGCATGCATGCATACAGGAGGGAGGGGAAAGAAATACTCTTATTGCCCATGAGGGACTGCATTAAGGCCACAAACTGGGAAGCACCATGTAAAAAACATGAGGTGAGGACTTAAATGGACTCAGTGACTGAATTATATAATGGTGGACCGAGGTTTAGAGAGTGTCAATAAATTAAACATGTTCTTTAACAGCTTAAATTTTATCTGCTTTGTCCTCCTTCATTTCAGCAGGTCAAACACTTGGAACAACTGGAACTGTGGCAGCTTACTTAGTTTTTTCTTGCTCTTTTTCAATAAACATGACAATACATATTGTGATGCCATCTTAAGCTCATTCCCACTTGCCACTCTTTCCTAGGTTACCTCTGTTCCCTGGTCAAAACAACACTGGACCCTATTATTTAAAATATGTGAACAATATTACTAAAAATTACAATAAATAACAAAATAAGAATAAAGGGGATCATATGACTCATTCAGGTGTTATAGCCCATGAAAAGAAGTTAGCTTTCTGTCTGGCTGCTCTAATAATAAATGATAAACCATATTCTATATGGTTATAAAAGCTTAGAGATGTACAGAGATGTAAAACCATTCAGTGATTTAAAAACATGAGAAAAACTCGAACCAGGTGCCACTGGAGTGATGTGGTTGCATATGCTCGGGCCGGGGAAGTCGAGCAGCAGAGTTTTGGACAATTAAAATAAATAAATAAATAAAATAAAAAATACACCTGTTTTTAGCACCCATTAGTACCTTACTACAAACCATTTGCAAGGGATTTAGGTTTAATATTTGATAATGATTTTACATTTGAGAAACAAATAAACTCATTGGTTAAATTTAGTTTCTTCCAACAATTTTTTTAGCTAAGATTAAGCCATTGTCATTTCACGAATTTTGAGAAAGTAGTTCAAGATTTTATTTCATCTTGACTTAATTACTGTAATGCATTATATACAGGAATCAATCTGTCATATTTTGTTCTCTCTTGCCTATAGTCATCTAAACAAGCCAGAAGGGCATTTATGTGTGTTTTTTTTTTCTTTCTTTGAACACAAATAGATCTTAGTGTTGTCAGCACAGCAGTAAAAAGATATACCATGTTTGTTCATGATGGCACCCAGAGGCAGCATATGTAAAGAAAAGAGGATTGGGATGCAGTGTGAAAAACCCTGTGGTACCCCACAAGTTAGGGAAGAATCACAGGAGGAAAAACCACCTAGGCTCACTGAAAAGGTTCTGTTGGTCAGATAAGATTTAATCCTGTTCAGTGATGATCCTGGAATGCCACAGGAGTTTTTAAGGTGTGAGACAAGAATGTTGTAATCTATAGTATCGAACGCCACACTAAGGCTACGTTTACACTGTCAGGTAAATGTGACCCAATTCCGATTTTTTTGCTCATATGTGACACATATTGAATATGTTCTATGTCCGTGTAAACAGGGGAAAAAAAGCACATGCATTCTGAAATGCATTTGAGATCGGTTTCAGGCCTCCTTCATATGTGGAAATAAATCAGATATAAATCATATGTGCTAATGAAATTGTCGTGTAAACAGACAGATCGGATTTCCTGAGGCATTGTGTTCTGTACGTCATTAAAACTGCGACTTCTTTGTGGTTTAATGACGTAATGTTATTCCCTGGTGGAGGCGCGTGTGGAATTAGAACATCGCAGGTGACATGGAAAAGAAAAAGCACCCAGCCCCCCCCCCCCTTTTTCAATGCTTATTTATGCTAAATAACATAAAGAAATCAGTATTTGGTGAATAAAGCATATGCGCAGGCTGCAATTATACCGCTTTTGCATATGCGTCAAGCATACTTTACCTTCGTCCATCTTGGCTAGTGTGTAGCGCAAGAACCTACCTTTAAGTATGTGCGGTGTTTCAGATGACATGGCAAGTGTAAACAAGTGTATCGGATATGAGTCATAGTTAAAACAATGCGTAAACAGACGGTCAAAAAATCAGATATAGGCAACAAATCAGATTTGGCCATTGAGACCTGCAGTGTAAACGTAGCCTAAGATAAAATAGCAGGATCACATGAATCAGCTGTCAATAAAATAATATTAGAAACTTTTAAAAGTGCTGTTTCTGTGCTGTGGTGTGTTTTAAAAAAAAGACTGAAATAATTCAAAATAGCATTTTCATTTAGGCTGCAGCTGTAAGCACACAACTTTCTCTACTACTTTGGAGTGAAATAGCAGTTCTGTGGGTTTTTTTTTATAGTAGAGGCTGAAATACAGCATGTTTAAAAGCATCAGGAACAATTCCATGCGGCCACAGGCTGGTGAGCGGTGGGCAGAGTGGCAGCGTGGCCCCTTGTGGACAGCAGCTCCTGCGCAGTTCGCTCGCACCGTCTCTCCTCTCGGGGGATGGCTGAACTGTCCCCTACCAGCTCTCACTCTGGGCGCGGGTTCTCCTCTCTGACATCTGGTTGCTGGGCGGCTTATTTTTTGGGGGTAAGAGTTAATCTGCGAGTTATTTCTGTGAGTGGAATATAACTGGCCAGGGGTAGCTCAGTGGTTAAGGTATTGGACTACGGTTTGGAAGATCCCAGGTTTAAACCCCACAACCACCAAGTTGCCACTGTTGGGCCCTTAAGCAAGGCCCTTAAACCTCAACTGCTCAGATGTGTAATGAGATTAAAATGTAAGTCGCTCTGGATAAAAGCGTCTGCCAAATGCCTAAATGTAAATAACTTGATGCAGTCCATGAGAGACACAAGCTGAGGCTAGATTTACAGAAGCTAGCAAGCTAAACACTCATAACCATGTTTATCTTTTCTCCACGTTGGCTGTGGTTTTTGCACTGTAGCGTGAGCGTTTAGTTAACGAAAGTTAAATAAAAACCCTGAAGTGTCCACTTCAATACTCTGTAAGTTATAGTTTGTGCTTATGTAACCCATATAAATTTTTTTCTCAATAAATGCTTTGAGTTTTAAAAACTCCATCAAAAGAGGGGTTGTTTTGACGCAAGTGCTGGGTTTAACCATTTAACCCAGAATTCTGGCTTGTACATTTGACCCAACAAGTGTCTGTTTCAATAGCATTGCCTCCAACAATAGGAAAGGTCTATCAGGTTCCTCTTGTCTCATTCCCAAGGCACAAAACATTGCTCCAGTCAACTCCATATTTTGAATAATATTCAGAAGTGAAGAATCCAGAAAGTTCACCAGACTTGACTTGGAAGTTCACACTCGAGGATTTGAGGACACCGGGTAGAGCAAATGGAACACAGTGTACAGGATGCATCACACAGCCGCATTATATTATACCATAACAATATTAAACCAAAGATCGCCTAATAAAAATACACAAAATGAAATAAGTCCACTGTTTTAATCATTGTAGAGACATCACAGCCAGCGGTAGTTTTCAATAGATGCTATCTTCAATAATCGATGGAGGTTTTGAGCTGTACGCATGTATATCAGCATAAACCACCAACACTGGAGAGAAGCCATATTGTTGCTCTGAGTGCGGCAAGAGTTTTAGTAAAGTAAACTGTTTCCAACAGCACCAGCGCATTTACACTGGAGACAAACCGTATCACTGTTCACAGTGTGGGAAGAGTTTTAACTGCAAGGGTTCCCTTCGTGTTCACCAGAATGTTCACACTGGAGAGAAGCTATATCACTGCTTCATGTTACTCAAAATGTGGCTTTAGAGCCACAAACTGGGAAACACATGATATATGGACATAGATGAACTGATTGACTGACTAATACAAAGGTGGACCAAGGTTTGGAGAGCATGAATTAATTAAATATGCTCTTTAGTAATTTTAATGTAGTATGCTCTGTCCTCCTTCATTTCAGGGGTTCAAATTTAAATTAAATTTTATTTGTATAGCGCTTTTAACAATTGTCATTGTCGCAAAGCAGCTTTACACAATCAAACACCTGGAACAATTGGAACTGTGGCATGTTCCTCACTCTGTCCTTGTTCTGTAGCTTCAATAACCTTACAATACATCCTGTGATGCCATCTTAAGCTCATTCCCTCTCTCCCTTCTTACCTAGATTACCACAGTTCCCTGGTTACTGGACCCTTTGCAGTTTCTGCATCAGACCTATACAGAGGTGGATGATGCAGTAATTAACCTGTTGTATAAAGCTTACTCAATCCTGGACCATGGTGAGGATTATGTTTGTTTGATTGTGGTTGTTGTAGTTTTGACATGTTCTGAAATTTGTTGCTGTTTTGTAAAAGCTTTATGCACAAAGACTAATCTTTTAGATGCGGGACTACGCTGTTTCAAACCCCTGTAATAGAGCTGTGCAAGACTGTCATAATCTATATAAGATCCAAGATTCTTTATTATCACCATACCACTATTTTTTATTATCACCATGCTACCGTAACTACATACAACAAAATTAGAGTTAAACTGCATTTGACCTTTCAATTGTAAGAATTAAAATATATTATAAATTTAAAAAAATGATCAAATAAATAAGTTATTGTCCAACAGTCAGAAACAGGTATTTGCATATAAAGACAGGATATTAAAGCGTTATAAAGTCATGTTATGTTGTTTGTGCTGTAGGCTTTAGGTTTCTAGGAGTGCATTGTTAAATTCAACCTGTATAAACGCCAAGTTGGAAGCATGTTCGAGCTTGAAAGATTGAATCACGGACACTGATCATTTTGATTCATACATATTTCCTCACACGTTTCACTCTCATTTCTCTAATTGTCTTGTTTCAATTCTGTAAAGCTGTTCTGAGATAGTAACCATTGTAAAAAGCCCTATATAAATAAAACTTAATTGAATGTTACAGTTAATCCTGACCAAACTGTTACTGAGTTCTGATTAAAAAGGAAGCATTCCATGAGCAGCGATATCACCAAGAAACTTGATAGATGGGCCCTGTTAGAATTATTTTATATATGCAGGAGTTGTTTCTACTTTCTTGCCCTTATAGATCTGATATTAACGTGTTATATCTTTCCTGCTGCTAACTATGTCTCCTCTTGCATCTGTTCTTAAACGCCCGAATGCTCCCACACCCACCTTCTCATTCTCTCTTTATGTCTCTCTATTTCCCTCTGTCTCCTTCCCCCTCTCCCGTTAACTCGAGCCAACATCTTGCGATTCGTCTCTGGACGGAAACCTCTCTGTCTTCCTCTCCTTTGACTCTTCAGGATCTCACCAGGACATTTACAATGGTGTTCTTTGTAGTAAGATGTCGATGGCACAGCCATTTGGTCAAACATATAAAAACCAAATTTTGAGACTTTTCTGACAGATAACATGTATGTGTGTGTTTTTGCCTGAGTCTCTCCTTGCACCAGAAAAGCTTACTGAAGCACAGTGGGCAGACCGAGCAACTTGGTTCTTTTACTACGCAACATGCACCCATGTCCAAATAAAATGGCATAATTCCCCTTTAGAGTGGGGGGGGGGGTGTAGGAGAACTTGGAATGGTTGAAAATGAGATGTGCTGCTGCATTCTGGATTAGCTAAAAAGGATGAATGGTGGACAGAGGCAGACTTGCCAGTAGTAGAGTCTTGAAATAACAAGGGACTGAACAAACACCCGAGTAGCCTGTGAAAGAAAAAAATGGGCGAATTCTTCTGACGTTGTAAAGCGTAGGTTAGCGATGTGCTGAGAAAATGACAGATGATTGTCACAGTTACCCCAAGATTGTGGGCAGTGACCTGATTGTTGTCCAGGAAGCTCACCAGGTCTTGACCTGGGGATGAATCGCCGGGGATGAACAGCAGTTCGTTTTTACTTAAATTGAGCTTCAGCTGATACAACGCAATATCATGTTTTACCATAAAAAATAAGAAATGTTTGGGAAAAAGCGCATTGATTTACTATTTTGATTTTTTTCTTTCATTAGGAAACTGTAACATTTTCCTCTTGCTGCCGCAGCCTCTTACTCTTTTTTTCCCCTGCATGCGTGTGTGACCTCTCATAAGCATGACATTACATTACTTGTGTATGAGAGTGACAGAGCAAGATGACATCCTTGATGTAATGATAAAAAAAAAATATGTAATGTAAGTTAACTGAAGCAGTCACTGCTCCACCTGGCGGGACTATACAGCATTGCAACCAGATTATTAGAACAGCGCAAGAGGGCGTTAATGGGGTGGGGCTTCATTCATTGTGTCTTTGCGGGTGATCAGAGTCCGAGCACGGAAAGGTCATATATATATATATATATATATATATATATATATATATATATATAATATTTCTGTTGTTAACGTTTTATTTGGATGTTAAGCATTACTTGTGTGCCATACTCTGCCCAGAAGCATGTCAGCTGATAAGAAAAGAATGAATTCTGCGATGAAGAAGAAAGAAATGGCTGCTGACACAGAGACGACAGCTAACTTTGCTACTGCCTGCAATGTTTTAATTGACAGTTGTCACGACTACTATGGGTCTGCAGAGAAGACGGAATTTTCGGTGTCGTCAGTAGAAGATTTCCCCTCATTTCCTTCAACTCTTATGAAGCCTCCCCACAAAAAAGGCCGTGGTGAGTCTGCTGACGACATTATCACGAAACTTTCTGAGCTAATCAACATGAGGTCTGATATGGAGTCAATGGTTGCGGTGAATACTTCTCACATTGCTGGTTTGAAAGAAAAAATGAACTCTGTATATGAAGATGTGAATGAGGTGAAGACCAAAGTTTCCCAGGTCGAGTCATCACTTTTGAAAGAAAGTAACTGAATCGACGTCTTGGAGTCACGCATCACTGAATTGGACTCTAGACGCTGGAATCTGAAATTACAGGGCGTACCAGAAAACATTGATGAGAAAAATCTGAGGAAAGAAGTGATTTGCATCTGTCAGAATTTACTGCCAAAATACAGTGATCGTCTACCAGATGTGATTGATACAGTGCATCGTCTTGGTATGAAGAAAGTGAATTATACCCGTGGTATAATCATCCAGTTCTACTCTCATACACTTAGAGTAGCAGTATGGGCGGCAGGCAAAAATTCTGCATATTTAAGGGGAAAAGGTCTGCGTTTCAGAGAGGATCTCTGTAAGGCTGAAAGAGAAAGCAGGATAAAGTTGTGGCCACTAGTAGATGAGGCACGGAAAGCAGGAGAAATTGCCTATTTTGTAGTCGGTCGTGGAGATTTTTCCATCAGGCTGATTGATCTTTTCTTTAGAATCAAACAGTTTCTTCTTTGAAGACTTATACAGACTTTGATACCAATGGACAATTTATTTGTCATGTTATTCAAATTCAGAACTTTAATTCATTGTTGTGAATATCTATGGGTACAATTTAAAAACAGAGAATGATGTTCTTTTTGATAAGTTAGAAGAAAAAATCGATTATTGGTTAGCCAAATACCCTGATGCACATATACTCTTAGATGGTGACTTTAATATCAGATTAGATGATGTGATTGACAGATGGCCTCCTGGTTCTTGTACTAATACGAATGTAAGACTTAAAATGTTAATGCAAAGATTTGATCTGATTGATGCATGAAGAGTTAAGTATCCTCACACCAGAGCCTTTACCTGGTGTAATAACTCAAGGTCTAAGCAATCGAGAATAGATTTATGGTTAGTTTCCCGTACACTTAAAGACAATCTGAATACTGATATTTTATCTACCCCGTTAACTGACACAGAGCACACAGCAATATATCACAAAGCAATTCGTATCTATATCGATTTACTGCCAATGTCTACTTCTAAAATTCATAACTCTTACTGGAAACTTAATAGCTCTGTACTTAAGCAAGAAAACATTACTTTTATGGTAAAGAAGCTAATTAATTAATTCTGGACTAATGCTAAAGCGGGAAGGATTTATGGGAAACATTTGGAGTTGCTCAAATTTGAATTGGGCAAGTTTTTCAGAAGTTATTGTAGTGATATTGCTAAACTCAATAGAGCACAAGAAGAGAACATAATTTCCACCATTGCAAACCTATCATCTAAAAGTCCTGATAACTTATCTGTGGAAGAAAGTAACAGTCTTATTGAGTGTCAGTACAAATTGGATGAACTTTATAAACTAAAAGCTGCGGGTGCTTTTGTAAGGTCCAGAAGACGCTGGCTTGAAGAAGGAGAACAAAATTCGGCTTACTTTTTTAGATTGGAAAAATCTCTAACTTAAAATAATATATTTCAGTTGAAAATAGGTAACTCTTTCTCTGAGGACCCAAAAGAAATTGCCAAACATTGTTCTGAATTCTACAAGAATCTTCATAGCAGTCAATTCTCTTATGACAGCACTACTGTATATCCTTTATGGACTCTCTAGATAATATTAATTATATTAGTGCTCCTGATAAAGATTTTTGTGATCTTCCCATCACATAAGCTGAGGTCCTCGAATCAATCAAGTCTTTAAAGGTTAATAAATCGCCAGGCATAGACGGCCTTACTTCGGAATTTTACCAAACATTTGCAAAAGAGTTGGTCCCTTTTCTTTTAGAAGTTATATATGAAAGCATTAGGGTGGAATCTCTCCCACCTACAACTCAAGGTTTAATAACTCTCATCCCCAAGCCTAAAAAAGACTTATTACTAATAAACAATTGGCGTCCAATCAGTCTTTTAAATTGTGATTATAAATATTTTTGCTACAATCTTTGCAAAACGTTTAAAAATTATTTTACAGGACATAATAGATGAAACGCAATAAGGCTTTTTAAAAAACAGACACATCTCAAACAATATTCGGTTGGTTCTTGATTTGTTAGATTATTCAGAGTTAGTGAAGGATGACAGCTATATGCTTTTTTTGGACTTTTACAGAGCCTTCGATTCTATAGAACATGGTTTTATACTTAAAACTTTAGAAAAATTTGGTTTCGGAAACCTATTCATTAAAACTGTTAAAACTTTATATGCTCATGGCAATTCTTCAATTAAGCTTAAATATGGTACCTCTCCAAGATTTGATCTGCAACGGGGAATACGCCAGGGCTGCCCCATTTCACCATATTTATTTATTTTGACTACCCTATTATTAGCCAGTCACATTAAGAATAGTACTTTGCAAGGGGTTAGTGTCACGGGAAGGGAGATCATCATCAGCCAACTGGCCGATGATACTACCCTTTTTCTTAAAAATTCTGATCAGATTCCCTTAGCTCTTAATACAATTAAATTGTTCTCCAATGCTTCTGGGCTTCTTCTTAATATGCACAAATGTGAATTATTGCCAGTTAAACAACTCTCTCTTTCCAGTGTATGTAATATCCAAGTCAAAGAGACAATAACCTACCTTGGAATAGTAATATCCAAAAATCCAAAACTTAGATGCAATTTATTTCTCTCTTGCGTATTATTTTTTCTTGCCTATCTTTAAAAAAAAAACTAAAGAAAATTCAATCAGTGGCTTCAGAGAGACTTATCTCTAAAAGGAAGGATTCTCCTTTGAAAGGCAGAAGTCGTTTCACGTCTAACATATGCAGCCATCTCTTTGGAACCCGATAAAGCAATGTGTAAAAGATTGATCAACAATTATGTAACTTTGTATGGAAAAATAAGGCTCATTACGTTAAGAAATCTGTTTTATCCAACAGCCACATTAATGGCGGTCTTAATTTTGTTGATTTTGCAACGTTAAACAATACCTTTAAGATTAACTGGTTGAGGAATTACTTGAAAAAACCATCCAGTATGTGGAATATTATACCAAAATATGTCTTTTCACAGTTGGGAGGCTTAAATTTTCTGTTGTTGTGTAACTACAGTATTGAGAAGATCCCTATTGCTCTTTCTAATTTCCACAAACAAGCACTCTTAGCATGGTCTATGATTTTCAAACACAATTTTTCTCCAACTAGTTACTTCATTTGGAATAATAAGAATATATGTTATAAACATAAATCCCTATTTTTGAGAACTGGTTTAAGAATGGTATCAATCGGGTTAGTCAGTTATTTCATCAGAATGGTTACTTGTTTACTTATCAAGAATTTCTTTCTCACTATAATTTTCCTGTTACTCCGAAAGAGTGTGTTTGGTGCTATTCCGAATGGTGTAACTATGTTATTTAAGGGCTATAACAGTGCTTTGATCAGTTCTGAAATGCCTCTCCTACAGTTGACACATACGTAGGTGGGAAATGTTTTAAATCTACTTTGAAAAATAACAGAAATATTCGCTGTCTTCTTCTTAATGATTTGGTGTCCACTCCTTCAGCTGTTTCAAAATGAAATAGATCAGTGGAAAATACTTCGTGGAAAAAGAAAATTTGTTTCCCCCGAACTTTTCTTATTTTCAAGAAGATATTAAAATCTATATTTAATCTTTATCTACCTCCTATAACAAAAAGGCAATTAAAACCTTAAATGTATGCTCACTTTTAGATGTTTTTGTATAATTTGTATCTGATTATTTATGTTGTGAGGAAAGATTATGTTAGTTATGTGATTTGTTTATTGCTATGTATTGCTTGGCTATCATTGAACCAATGGATCTTTGCCTTAGTTTGTGTTTTGTTACATTTGTATTTCTGAGCAAATATTCAATAAAAAAAAAAAAAGTTGGGAAAAAAACGGAAAGGTCAGAGATCGGGGAAGGTCTCAAATAGCTTCTACTGTATGGTGTGTGCGCGTGCGTGCGTGCGCGCGCGACATCCAGTCCAGTAGGCGGCGGTAAAACACCACACTACTGGACACAGGAGAAGAAGAACTAAAGACGTTGTTATTCATCTCTACATGTAGCTGTTTCTACATGCAGTTTTACACAGACTCTTAAATCTGATCGAGTTAAAGTAATAACAGCATTTGGAGAGGATAAACTCACTGATCCTGAGGTAAGTTATAGTCTAAACACTCTCACTACAATGATATGGGAATTGTGGACTGGGAGATCCAGGCTAGGCTAGGCTACTGTTTACATCAAGATGTTACACTCCTGACTCCCATCTGTTATCTTCAGGGTCTGCTCAGTTACTCCAACTACTGCATACTTTACCATTTACACACAGACTAAATTTCATGGTCACTTTCATGCTGCTTTTTGCACAATTAATACTGTTTGCACTGTTGTCATTTTGTTACATATAAAATTGGACATCATGACTTAACTACAGTTAACTTTTTTTTAAATATATATATATATATTTATATATTTAATTAATATGCTTAACTATATGTATCTTGCAGTGTTTGTTTTTGGATTTTCATTGCACTAGTAACTTCTGGTCAGTTCTTACCCTGTGTGTACTGAATATATGTAAGATATACAGTGTGCAATCTACAACCTGTCTTTGTGTGACTGTCTCTATGGCTGCTGGACGTCTGGAATTTCCTTCAGGAACAATTCATTATCTATCTATCCATCTATCCATCAAAACAAACAAACAGTTACTAATTCTGGCTAGACCAGAATATTTGAATATTTGAATATTCGTTTGGCATTCGAGTTTTCATTTTGAGATTTGAATATTCGGAAAAAGAAAAAAAACTAATTTAACCCGTGACATCGATCCCTGCAAAACGGTTCTCATTTGCGCTTAAATGACTAGCCCTTGCGGCAAACTTGTGTCATGCACATTCGGTCCGCGACCGGCACTAGGACCCGGAAATAATATGGTCACGAACCAGGAAGCATAAAAGGAAACAAGATGGCGCGGCACATCGCTCAGTCTTTGAGTTTGCCCATGTCGCTTCAGACGCTTTCGCCGATTGTGTGTTAATAAAGCGCAGTTTAAATTGTGTTCATCCCTTGCTCCCCATTCGAGAGAGTCCTTAAAACAATCGCGTGGTTATCCTGTCTACTCATGTTACTCCGCATTTGGGTTAACCATCCACGCTACAAAGGGCCAACTGCTAAAGCTACGTCTTCTGGTCTACTTAGGTTAGTTCATGACAACTTGCCTGTATCCATATTACACAAAAATGCGAAGAAAAAAAAATGCACTCCCTTGCGTCCACAGCAGTTGGATGAACTGTTCTTGACATAAAAATGCAACAGACTCCTGCCTTTATTAGAGATGAGAATATATTCAGCCCCCTCCCACCAAAGCTTCGAGTATTCGATGTTGATCACTACCGAATACTCGAAGCTCAAAAAACAGTATTCGGACCAGCCCTATAAAGCTCATGTTCATATTTAATAGTGCCTGTGGTACCTCAAAATAATAGTGAACAAAATGTCATTAAAACAAAATTGTTTAACAATGTTTTGTATTTTTCATGATGTTGAATTCTATTTTCTTTTCTTAACCAGAAATGAAGAAGAGCAAAAGACGTATAATTTGTACTATGACCAGTCAAGAAGAATCTCAGACAAACCTATACCCCTGCCTAGTGTGTGGAAAGAGTTTTAGTCAAGAGAAAGATCTCACAGCACACCAGCGCATCCACAGACAAGACAAACCGCATCAGTGCTCACAGTGTGGAAAGAGTTTCATTTATAAATGTCGTCTGCAACAACATCAGCGCACTCATACAGGAGAGAAGCCGCATCAGTGCTCACAGTGTGGAAAGAGTTTTATTCATAAATGTCATCTGCAACAACATCAGCGCACTCATACAGGAGAGAAGCCGTATCAGTGCTCACAGTGTGAAAAGGGTTTTGCTAACATGAGCAATTTGAAAGTACACCAGCAAATTCATACAGGAGAGAAGCCGTATCAGTGCTCACAGTGTGGAAAGGGTTTCATTTATAAATGTCATCTGCAACAGCATCAGCGCACTCATTCAGGAGAGAAGCCGTATCAGTGCTCACAGTGTGAAAAGGGTTTTGCTAACATGAGAAATTTGAAAGCACACCAGCACATTCATACAGGAGAAAAGCCGTATCAGTGCTCACAGTGTGGAAAGGGTTTCATTTATAAATGTCATCTGCAACAACATCAGCACACTCATAAAGAAGAAAAGCCGTATCAGTGCTCACAGTGTGGAAAGTGTTTTGCTATTATGAGAAATTTGAAAGTACATCAGCGCATCCATACAGGAGTGAAGCCGTATCACTGCTCACAGTGTGGAAAGTGTTTTGCTAATATGAGAAATTTGAAAGTACATCAGCACATCCATGCTGGTGAAAAGCCATATCCATGCTCACAGTCTGGAAAGAGTTTCGGTGACGGTAGTCATTTCGAACGTCACCAACACATTCACAAAGGGGAGATGCTGTATCAGTGCTCACAGTGTGGAAAAGGTTTTAAGTTAAAGCGTTATCTCCGTGGACACCAGCGCATTCACACTGGAGAAAAACCGTACAACTGTTCACTGTGTGGGAAGAGTTTTAATCACAAAGGGTCTCTCCGTGTTCACCAGCGCATTCACACTGGAGACAAACCGTATCACTGTTCATTGTGTGGGAAGAGTTTTATTTACAAAGGTTCTCTCCGGGTTCACGAGCGCATTCACACTGGAGACAAACCGTACCACTGTTCACAGTGTGGGAAAAGTTTTATTGATAAAGGTTCTCTCCGGGTTCACGAGCGCATTCACACTGGAGACAAACTGTACCACTGTTCACAGTGTGGGAAGACTTTTACTCACAAGGGTTCTCTCCGGGTTCACCAGCGTGTTCACACTGGAGAGAAGCCATATTACTGCTCAGAGTGTGGGAAGAGTTTTAGTCTTTTGAGCAATGTCCAACAACACCAGCGCATTCACACTGGAGAGAAGCCGTATCACTGCTCCGTGTGTGGAAAAAAATTTACCCAAAATGGCTCTTTAAAAAATCATCTACGCACGCATACTGAAGGGAGCGGGAAAAAAGTTACTCTCAAGGTACATTCCCCTGAAATAACTGCCGTTTTGTGAAAGCTTTATGCACACAGACTAATCTTGTAGATGCGGGACTAGGCTGCATAAAGTTATCCTAATCGGCCTGGTCCAATTACAACTGTTTCAAGCCCCATTAATAGAGATGTGCAAGACTGTCATAACCTAAATGGGATCCAAGATTCTTTATTATCACCATTCTAAATACAACAAAATTAGAGTGGGCATTATATTGCATTTGAACTTTCAATTTTAAAAATTGAAATATATAAACCCGATTCCAAAAAATTTGGGACACTGTACAAATTGGGAATAAAAACAGAATGCAGGGATGTGGAAGTTTTAAATTTCAATATTTATTTTTTCAGAATACAACAAAGATGAGATATCAAATGTTTCAACTAAGAAAATATATCATTTTAAGAGAAAAATAAGTTGATTAAATTTCATGGCATCAACACATCTCAAAAAAGTTGGGACAAGGCCATGTTTACCACTGTGTGGAATCCCCTCATCTTTTCATACCAGTCTGCAAACGTCTGGGGACTGAGGAGACAAGTTACTCAAGTTTAGGAATAGGAGTGTTGTCCTATTCTTGTCTAATACAGGCTTTTAGTTTGTTCAACTGTCGTAGGTCTTCTTTGTCGCATATTTCTCATTATGATGCGCCGAATGTTTTCTATGGGTAATCTTAACTGCAGGCTGGCCATTTCAGTACGCGGATCCTTCTCCTACGCAGCCATGAAGTTGTAATTGATGCAATATGTGGTCTGGCATTGTCATGTAGTAAAATACAAAGTCTTTCCTAAAAGAGACGTCCGGATAGGGGCATATGTTGTTCTTTAACATGGATGTACTTTTTAGCATGGATGGTGCTTTTTCAGATGTGTAAGCTGCCCATGCCACAAGCACTCATACCACCCCATTCCATCAGAGATGCAGGCTTCTGAACTGAGCGCTGATAACAACTTGGGTTGTCCTTGTTTTCTTCAGTCCGAATGACATGGTATCCCAGTTTCCCAAAAAGAACTTCAAATTTTGATTTGTCTGACCACAGAAAAGTTTTCCACTTTGCCACAATCCATTTTAAATGAGCCTTGGCCCAGAGAAAACGCCTGCGCTTTTGGATCATGTTTAGATATGGCTTCTTTTTTGACCTATAGAGTTTTAGCTGGCAACGACGAATGGCACGGTGGATTGTGTTCACCGACAATGTTTTCTGGAAATAATTCCTGAGCCCATGTTGTGATTTCCCTTACAGTAGCTTTCCCGTATGTGATGCAGTGCCATCTAAGGGCCCGAAAATCACAGACATGAAGTATGGTCTTTCAGCCTCAACCCTTACGCACAGAGATTATTCCATGGATGATTTTATGCACTGTAGATGATAAACTTCAAACTCTTTGCAATTTTTCTCTAAAAAAACTCCTTACTGATATTGTGCCAATATTTTTCGCTGCAGCATTGGGGGAATAGGTGCTCCTCTGCCCATCTTGACTTCTGAGAGACACTGCCACTCTGAGAGGCTCTTTTTATACCCAATCATGTTGCAAATTGACCTAATAAGTTGCAAATTGGTCCTCCAGCTGACATGGCCTCCTGCCGGGATGACATTTAACTTTTCCATTCTCTTATTGCTACCTGTTTCAACTTTTTTGGAATGTATAGCTCTTATGAAATCCAAAATGAGCCAATATTTGGCATGACATTTCAAAATGTCTCCCTTTCAACATTTGATATGTTATCTATATTCTATTCTGAATAAAATATTGAAATTTAAAACTTTCACTTCAATGCATTCTGTTTTTATTCACAATTTTTACAGTGTTCCAACTTTTTTGGAATCAGATTTGTGTTATAAATTTAAAAAAAATGTCATATAAACAAGTTATTGTGCAACAGTCACACACAGGAATTTGCATATAAAGACAGGATATTAAAATGTTATGAAGTCCGGTGATTAAAATGGTGTGTATGTTTGTGCTGTAGGCTTTAGGTTTCTAGGGGTGCATTCTTCAATTCAATCTATGTAAACGGCAAGGTGGGAAAATTATGTTTGAGAAAATGACACATTCTTTATCTGTAAAGTTAAGAAATTTTATGGTCTAAACCCATTTGAGCTTGGAAGATTGAATTGCTGAGCACTACGGCTTTTATTGATGAATCTCAAAGAGAGACTGCCCGCCCTCAGCTTGTTCATCATGGACACTGATCATTTTGATTTATATATATTTCCTCACACGTTTCACTATCATTTCTCTAATTGTCTTTTTTTTTTTTATTCTGTAAAGTTGTTCTAAAATAGTAACCATTGTAACCTATATAAATAAATCTGAATTGAATGTTACAGTTAATCCTGACCAAACTGTTACTGAGTTCTGATTAAACAGGAAGCATCCCATGAGCAGCGATATCACCAAGAAACTTAATAGACGCACACTGTTAAAATAATAATATATATATATTTAAATATATACAGTTGTTTCTACTCTTTTGCTCTCTTCCTAATAGATCTGATATTAACATGTTGAATCTTTCCTGCTGCTATCTTCCTGTCTCCTCTTGCATCAGTTTTTAAACATTTGAACGCTCCCACACACACCTTCTTATTCTCTTTTTATGTTTCTCTCTCTATCTCCGTCTGTCTCCTTCCCCCTCTCCCCCTAACTCAAGCCAAAATCCAGTGATTCGTCTTTGGACAGACACCCCTCTGTCTTCCTCTCCTTTGATACTTCAGGATCTCACCAGGACATTTACAATGGTTCATGTTCTTTGCAGTAACATATGTCGATGATACAGGCGTTTGGTCAAAAATATCTTTTGCTGTTAATAAACAGAGACCTTTCTGACAGACAATGTGTGACTGAATCTCTCCTGGCACCAGAAAAGCTTACTGAAGCACAGCGGACAGACCAAGCAACTCGCTTCTTCTAACTGTAAAAACTTTACACACACCCATGTCCAAATAAAATGGCTTACTTCCCCTTTAGAGTAACTCAGGAAAGGTGAAACTAACAGAAATCTAAGTAAAGGAAAAAGTCAAACTATTTTACAATGCCTAGTCAATGTCTGTATATAAAATGTAAGCAGCAATATACTGCTTTAAGAGTGATACAGATTTATTTTGTTTATGTTCCATTAAAAATTAACCACACATATTTGCAAATCTTTATTTACATTTAAGCATTTTGCAGATGCTCTTATCCAGAGTGAGTATAAAAGGTGTTTTGAAGTTTACGGTACAAGTTCAAGTTCCTTTATTTGTACCAAGGGTAAAATTGATTTGCAGTCAAGAGTCCTCAACAGAACCCCTGTTAAAGGGGTCATCCAGAAAAATTTTTCATTAAATGTTATATGATCTTTAGGGTCCTAATGACAATTTTGTAATATATTTAATTAAAAATTCTAAATGGTTGTGTAAAAAAACACTACTTTTAACTGGTAAAAACTAGCTCTGTTCTCAGCAACCTATTTCAGTGCATGTTCCTTTAAATGCTTATGATCTCTGCTGAGCCCGCCCCCCCAATTCTGTGGGGAGTGTCTTCACAACACACGTGGGGTATAGCCACGGGAGTGTAGTCCAGTGCAGGCAATGCTTTGGACTGCATTACCCACAAAACATTGCCCACACGAGCAATGCTTTGTGGGTAATGCAGTCCAAACTGAAAAACGCTGGAATATAGAGCCTGTTTTTTCTTAAGTCGTTTTTGGTTTAATTTAAGTACGGAACCTACGCGGAAGTTTGTAATATCGCCTGACAACGCAGAAATTAAAAGAATGGACATGCATCGACTCGATTTGTCTCTCTCATCACTGCATGGGCATGAATCAACGGGCTGTTACGCTGTCGCGAGCAAGAACAACAAAAGCGGAGAAGCTTACTGAGAGAGATACGGACGCGGTGTGTTTACTGATGTGTTTACATGACTTCTTAATCTTTGACAGACATCGTTATAAACCATCTAACGTTACAAAGGTAAGCATAATATAGTTTTCCGACTACGAACACAGTTTGCAACTAGACAATCACCTTAATGCATTGTTTATTATAAACGGGCGATTAGGGATTATATAGAGACAGATGTACACAGAGAAGAAGCCATAACCATGTTCTATGGGAGTATAAGTTAACTTACACTCTGCATTTATCGTGATTATTAAAAAGACGATCTGCAAAGATTCATAGAAAAATAAATCACACTGACCAAGCCTGGTGAAGATGAAGCAGGAACACGAAGCGTTAGTACAGATCCATTTTTAGGAGCAGCTTCGTAGTAAAACCTGCTTTATAATGACCCGCGTTTATAAAGCAGTCTGGTAAAAAATGATTATCGCAAACATGAATGCATTTAGGTAGATCTGCGGGGACGTTAGCTTCAAAAGCAAAATTCAGCCACTGCGTCTTCAGCGGCTCAGATGTCGATAGTGAATGACGACTGCTGTGTTCGCTATTACACCCAACAACTGTACACCACACTCGCTTAGGCGACATTTTGCTCCAGCGGCAAAAAACAATGGCCGACAGCTTCTTCTCACTCAGGGCGGGTCTTTGCTAAAACACCAGTGTCAATCAACTACCACTGTTATGCAGATGACACCCAACTTGTTCTCTCCTTTCCTCCCTCTGACACTCAGGTTTTCACCCGGATCTCAGCATGTCTGGCAGACATCTCATTCTGGATGGCTGCTCATCAGCTGAAGCTCAATCTCAGTAAAACCGAACTGTTGTTTATCCCTTGTGACTCATCCCCAGGTCAAGACAAATTCAAATTCAAATTCAAATTTTATTTGTCACATACACAGTCATACACAGTACGATATGCAGTGAAATGCTTATACGACCGCCGGTGACCTTAAAAAGAAAATAAAAAAAACTATATATAAGGAATAAATATTAATAAAAGAAATAACATAAAATACAAAGGAAAATAAATGTAACTAGTAAAATTAACAACTGTACAAATAAGGGCATGTAAAAATAATAGAATATAGGAATATGGGGGGAAATACAGTGGAACCTCGGATTACGAGTAACGTGGTTTACAAGTGTTTTGCAAGACGAGCAACAATTTTTAATAATTCTTTACTTGAAAAACGAGCATTGTCTTAGTTAACGAGCACCGAGTATCATGTTTCACGCATGCGCTGCTTGTTTTAACAACAAGCGTTACGTCATCACAAGTGAGCCAACGGTTTTTCTCTCTCTCGCAGCAGAATTGTAGGTAATCGTCTCTCCTGCTGGGTGAATACACACACGCGCTGTGTGTGTGTGTGTGAGATGAGACACACACACATTAACGGAGAGACCGTTTAACGGAGAGACCGTGCCTGCAGTGTTTTTGAGTGTGCGTGTTTGTGTCTGTGTAAGGCAGAGAGTTTGTGTGTTTGTTTGGCAACCTGAGAGAAGGGGGGGCTGGCGAGCGAGCCCCCCTTCATCCCCCCTCCTCTCAGGTTGCCAAATAAACACACAAACTCCTCTCTGTCGCGATTGTTTTCAAAGGTGAGGAGCTGTTTAATTTGTTTTTTGTTGTTGTTGTTTTACTTACAGTAGTGATCCTGTTAGTATGCGCTCACGTGAGTGTGACTAGGAATGTTCCTTGCTAATTTTTAAATGGTTTTAAAAACGGTCTATCCGTTAATGTGTGTGTGTGTGTGCGCGCACACATTTTACACACATACACTCTGCGTGCACAAACGAAAACCCTCATCTGTCGGGGTTTAATTTTACATTTTTTTAAGGTAAAGTACAGGTTAATTTGTTTTATTTTTACTTTATATTTTGTATTAATTATATTTATGTATTTATTTTTTTGGGCTGTAGAACGAATAATTTAAGTTTCCATTATTTCCTATGGGAAAATTAAATTTGGTTTAAGAGTGTTTTGGAATACGAGCCCACTTCCGGAACGAATTAAGCTCGTAATCCGAGGTTCCACTGTATATAAATTTTTTTTAAGTGTTTTAAAGTGGCATTGAAATGTCTTAAAGTGTCAGAGTGGCAAAGTGTCATGTGCAATGGCAGGTAAACATGTATTGTATAAAGTGAAATGTGCAATGGCTTCAGATATGTAAATATGTATTGCATGAATGTGTCCATGATTGTCCAGTCAGTGTCAATGTTTAAAAGACAATAACTCCTGTGTGGTGTGATGTGATTGAGAGACCTTATCGCCTGTGGGAAGAAGCTCCTCCTCAGTCTCTCTGTGTTGGCCTTCAGGGAGCGGAATCGCTTCCCAGACCGCAACAGAGAAAACAGTCCATTGTTGGGATGGCTGAGGTCCTTCACAATCTTCCTGGCCTTGGTCCAGCATCGAAATGAAATGATGAAGTCTCTGACCAGGCGTTCAAAGCACTTCATCACTACTGAGGTGAGAGCTACAGGGCGATAGTCATTAAGAAAAGCAGGTTGAGGTTTCTTTGGGACAGGAACAGTAATGGACTCTTTGAAGCATGTGGGGATCACCGACTGAGATAAAGAGATGTTGAATATCTCAGTGAACACAGGTGCTAGCTGGTCTGCGCAGGCTCTGAGGATACGGCCTGAGATGCCGTCTGGTCCTGCTGCTTTCCTGGTGTTCACTCTCTTGAAGGCTCTCCTCACGTCATGCTCGGTGATGATGAACGCGCTTCCGGCGCTGGCAGTGACTTCCTGTCTGCAGCCGTTAGCATTAGCATCGCTAGCATCTTTAGCTGCAGCCTCGAAGCGAGCATAGAAAGTGTTCAGCTCATCTGCCAGAGACACGTCTGCGTTCGTCACAATCCCTGCCACAGGCTCCTAGAGTCACTCTGTTGGAGCTGTGACTCTAGTTTCCTCCCGTAGCGCTGCTTCGCCTCTTTCACCGCCTTCCGGACGCTGTATGATGCTGCCTTGTACGGTTCCATGTCCCCCGACGCGAGTCCCGTGTTGTAGGCAGCGGTGCGAGATTTCAGAGCGTCGCGGATGGTTTTATCCACCCACGGCTTCTGGTTGGGAAACGTTATGATAGTCTTTTTCTCTACGGTATCGTCCGCTAATTTCCCAATGAATCCCACAACCGCTTCCGTAAACACACTGACGTCATCATCGGAGCTGTTTCTGAACATGTCCCAGTCTGCGTCATCAAGTGCGTCTTGTAACGCGGCCACCGATTGGTCCGTCCAGCGTGCGACCTCCCTCTGAACCGGAACTTCCTGTTTCAGCCTTTGTTTGTATTTTAGCATGAGGAAGATGGCGGCGTGGTCGGATTTACCAAACGGAGGGCGAGATTGTGCCTTGTAGCCGTCCTTGACTGTAGTGTAACAGTGGTCCAGTGTCCTTTCGCCCCTGGTGGGGATGGTGATGTGCTGATAAAAGTTTGGCGCTGCGCGTTTGAGGTTGGCACTGTTAAAGTCCCCCGCTACAATAAGCGGCTGAGTGCCTCATGCAGCTCGCCTAAGGCAGTGTCCGTGTCCGCTTGTGGTGGAATATAAACGGCACTGATTATGACCGATGTAAACTCCCGAGGTAGATAAAAAGGACGACACATGATGGACAGCAGTTCCAGATTTGGTGTGCAGGAGCGTGTGAGAGGAACAACGCTCGCGCTGTTGCACCAGCTGTTGTTCACCATTAAACATACGCTGCCTCCCCTTGACTTCCCCGAGTCCCGCGTCCTGTCCATGCGGTGAACCGAGAAGAACTCGGCCGGCTGGATGGCGTGGTCCGGCACCGCTGGGTTCAGCCATGTCTCGGTGAAGCAGAGGAGATCGCAGTCCCGTATGTCTCTCTGGAACTTTATTTTGGCCCTGAGGTCATCGAGCTTGTTTTCCAGTAACTGGACGTTGGCGAGCAGGATGCTAGGCAGAGGTGTGCGGTGTGCACGGGCTCTCAGCCTGTTTCTGGCGCCGGCTTGTTTCCCTCGAGGCCGCCGCTTCGCGTCGCGTCCTTTGTTGTCCCTCAGGATCTCACTCGGCCAGCTCGGATTCGGCGTTAAAAACGTCGAGTTGTGAGTACATTGTATACCAATAGAAACAAGAGTGTCTCTTTCATAACTAATGTACTCCATGGTGGTAATTTTGCTGATTTTAAAACACTGAAAACTAACTTAAAAAACAAAAACAGAGAAAAGGTGGTCGGAGCAGTCGTGACGGCAGCCGACCTCACCGGCGCCATCTTGGATCTTCCCTTGTGATATCCCTGGACAACAACCAAATCACTCCTTCAGCCACCGCCCGCAATCTTGGGGTAACTGTGGACAATCATTTGTCATTTTCCCCACACATCGCTAACCTTACTCGCTCTTGTCGATTTCTTCTTTACAATATCAGAAGAATTCGCCCATTTCTTTCTTCACAGGCTATTCAGGTGCTTGTTCAGTCCCTTGTTATTTCAAGACTGGACTACTGCAACTCACTCCTGGCAGGCCTGCCTCTGTCCACGATTCGTCCTCTGCAACTGATTCAAAATGCAGCAGCACGTCTCGTTTTTAACCTTCCCAAGTTCTCCCACACCACCCCACTCCTCCGCTTCCTGCACTGGCTTCCTGTAGCTGCCCGCATCAAATTCAAAACACTGATGCTTGCCTACAAGGCTAAAAATGGCCCAGCACCCACTTACCTCTCTGCGCTAATTACACCACGCACTGCACCACGTTCCCTCCGATCCTCCAGCACTGCTCGCCTCATCCCACCATCTCTCAGGGATCGAGGGCGGCATTCATCCAGGCTCTTTTCTGTTCTGGCACCTAGGTGGTGGAATGAACTTCCTCTAGATGTCCGTACATCAGAGACTTTGACTATCTTTAAACGACGACTCAAGACGCATCTGTTTCTCCAGTACTTAGACTAACCTCCCCCCCGAAAAAAAAAAAAAAAAAAAACCTTTCCCAGTTGTGTTGGACTAATGGCACTTAGTTATTAACCTAGTTAACCCAGTGTAAGTATGTATCCAATGATGTAAACATTAAAGCACTCTCCTAACACACAGTTCAGTCCAAACAGCTTAAAAAAGTGCATGTAGGCCTGTATGACCCCTTTAAGAATAATTAATTCTTCACTCAGCATTGGTTATGTTCCGAAATCTTTTAAATTAGCAGTTATCAAACCAATAATTAAGAAACCTGACCTCAACCCCTGTCAGCTGTCCAATTACAGCCCAATATCAAACCTCCCCTTTATCTCTAAGATTCCACGTGGTGGTTCCACGCCCTCTCCTGGCTCAGATCCTATCTGACCCATCGTTATCAGTATGTAGACTTAAATGGTGATTATTCTGCATGTTCTCTAGTGGAGTTTTGCGTTTCACAGGGTTCAGTTTTAGGTCCACTGTTTTTTTCCCTTTACATGCTTCCTCTGGCCAACATAATCCATAACCTGGTATTAGTTTTCATTGTTATGCTGACGACACAGTTATATGTCTCAGCAAAACCTGATGAGAAAAAACAGCTTACTAAAGTTAAGCAATGTGTGCAGGACATAAGAAATTGGATGTTAATTAACTTCCTTCTGCTAAATCCGGATAAGACAGAAGTTCTAGTCATAGGACCGCATACAGCTAGGAGTAAAATTTTAGATCACCCCGTAACTTTAGATGGCCTTTCTGTTTCATCAAGTGCAACTTCGATCAAAGGATGCAGGCTGCTTGTCAGTACCGCGTATTATGAAAAATACAGCTGGGGGCAGAGCTTTTTCTTACAAAGCCCCAAAATTATGGAATAGTCTTCCAAATAGTGTTCGGGACTTAAACACAGTCTCAGTGTTTAAGTCCAGGCTAAAAAGCTATATATTTAGCCAAGCATTATTATAAATAGATTTGCCTTAGGTAAATGAGCAGATTTGGGGGACTCATGGACGTAGAGTATTATGGTGAACTGGTATGTTTAGATGCTGTCTTCCTCACTCTCATTGATCACTCAGGTTTGCTGACGGTGAGGGGATTGTTTGCTTTACATCTCGGAAAGCCCTCGTGTTTGTGTTTCCTTCTGGCTCTTCCTTTTAGTTATGCTGTCATAGTTAGTCCTGCCGGAGTCTCTGCTTGCACTCTACAGTTAATATACATTCACATTATACATTGTGTGACTGTGACCATACCTAACTACCATCTCTTCTCTTCTTCTCTTTCTCCCCCTTTCTCTTTCCTCTCTCCCCCTGTCTTCCCCTTTTACTCTTTCTCTCTCTGTCGAGCTACACATGTCGTTCCCAAGCTGTCAGTGATCCAGACTCCCTCTGCCCTCCGGACCTGTCTGACCCATCCTTTTGTCCCGCTTCTGGTTGAAGATCTCATCACATGGATGCCCGTGTGTCTCTTTGGGATGCGTCTGGTGTCTGGGGATGAATCTCTCTACCCAGAAGATGGTTCTGGCCTTGACTGGTGTTGGCAACTGTTTCTTTGGGGACTTGACATTTCGATAGTTCAGGACTGGAACTTCCTACAAGTCTACCTGGGTCTTCAATAACTACCTGGACTCCATATTAACATCAATTAACATCAGCTATTATGAACTGAACCGCCTCCCACCTAACACACTGTATAAATGCAGATCATTTACTGCTTTCTGTTTCTCCCAAATGAGGATGGGTTCCCTGTTGAGTCTGGTTCCTCTCAAGGTTTCTTCCTATTACCATCTCAGGGAGTTTTTCCTTGCCACTGTCACCCTTGGCTTGCTCACCAGGGACAAACTGACCATTTTGATTAATACAAATTCACATTTCATACAAACTTAAATAATTCTTTTGATTGTGTAAAGCTGCTTTGCGGCAATGACAATTGCTAAAAGCGCTATACAAATAAAATTGAATTGAATTTAAGAGTCCTCATTCACAACACATACAGTAAAAAAGAAATCACACATAGTAAAACAAACAAACAAACAAGTACCACAAACTTTAAACATAAATGCCCAAACACAATTCTTTAGTGTCCAATTCTCCTTTAAATATCTATTCATACCTTATTTAACTGTCTAATCGCTGCTGAAATAAAACTATTTTTATATCGTTTAGTTCTACAACTTGACACCAAAAACCTGCGACCAGAAGGAAGAAGACGAAACTCTGCCTACAAGGGACGAGTAATGCCACCTAAAATTGAATCCTTAGCTACTTAGTGTACACAGCCTTTAAACACCCCAATCAGCCTGATGGATCACTTAACTATGTAATTTAGAATATTCATATTTAGAATATCATATTTCTATGTACAGTATATTTCTATTTTTATGCACACCATGTTTCTATTTTTATTTTTTATTTTTTCCTAGCACATTTCTATTTTTATTTTTAGTTCTATATTTTCCTAGTTTAATTTAATTTTTCTATTTAATTTCTATCGTATTCTTTTTATTTATATATATTTTTTTTTTTGTAAACTTTAAATTCTCTTTTAGGGTCAATGGCAGTCGTATAATGCATTTCACTACATTTCGTACTGTGTATGTTTGTGTATGTGACAAATAAAATTTGAATTTGAATTTGAATTTGAAACAGTCACTGCTCCACCTGGCGGGACTATACAGCATTGCAACCAGATTATTAGAACAGTGCAAGAGGGCGTTTATGGGGCGGGGCTTCGTTCACTGCGTCATCGCGGGTGATCAGAGTCCGAGCACGGAAAGGTGGAAGGTCTCAAATAACTTCTACTGTATAGTGTGTGTGTGTGTGTGTGTGTGTGTGTGTACGCGTGCGTGCGCGCGCGACATCCAGTCCAGTAGGCGGCGGTAAAACACCACACTACTGGACACAGGAGAAGAAGAACTAAAGACGTTGTTATTCATCTCTACATGTAGCTCTTTCTACATGCAGTTTTACACAGACTCTTAAATCTGATCGAGTTAAAGTAATAACAGCATTTGGAGGATAAACTCACTGATCCTGAGGTAAGTTATAGTCTAAACACTCTCACTACAATGATATGGGAATTGTGGACTGGGAGATCCAGGCTAGGCTAGGCTACTGTTTACATCAAGATGTTACACTCCTGACTCCCATCTGTTATCTTCAGGGTCTGCTCAGTTACTCCAACTACTGCATACTTTACCATTTACACACAGACTAAATTTCATGGTCACTTTCATGCTGCTCTTTTGCACAATTAATACTGTTTGCACTATTGTCATTTTGTTACATATAAAATTGGACATCATGACTCAACTGCAGTAAACCTTTATTTAACTTTTATTTTTGGGTTTAACTATACACTCACCTAAAGGATTATTAGGAACACCATACTAATACGGTGTTTGACCCCCTTTCGCCTTCAGAACTGCCTTAATTCAATGTGGTATTGATTCAACAAGGTGCTGAAAGCATTCTTTAGAAATGTTGGCCCATACTGATAGGATAGCATCTTGCAGTTGATGGAGATTTGTGGGATGCACATCCAGGGCACGAAGCTCCCGTTCCACCACATCCCAAAGATGCTCTATTGGGTTAAGATCTTGTTTCTTGATGTTCAAGAAACCAATTTTAAATTATTCGAGCTTTGTGACATGGTGCATTATCCTGCTGGAAGTAGCCATCAGAGGATGGGTACATGGGGGTCATAAAGGGATGGACATGTTCAGAAACAATGCTCAGGTAGCCCGTGGCATTTAAACGATGCCCAATTGGCACTAAGGGGCCTAAAGTGTGCCAAGAAAACATCCCCCATACCATTACACTACCACCACCAGCCTGTACAGTGGTAACAAGGCATGATGGATCCATGTTCTCATTCTGTTTACGCCAAATTCTGACTCTACCATTTGAATGTCTCAACAGAAATTGAGACTCATCAAACCAGACAACATTTTTCCAGTCTTTAATTCTCCAATTTTGGTGAGCTCGTGCAAATTTTAGCCTCTTTTTCCTATTTGTAGTGGAGATAAGTGGTACCCGGTGGGGTCTTCTGTTGTTGTAGCCCATCCGCCTCAAGGTTGTGCGTGTTGTGGCTTCACAAATGCTTTGCTGCATACCTCGGTTGTAACGAGTGGTTATTTCAGTCAAAGTTGCTCTTCTATCAGCTTGAATCAGTCGGCCCATTCTCCTCTGACCTCTAGCATCAACAAGGCATTTTCGCCCACAGGACTGCCGCATACTGGATGTTTTTCCCTTTTTACACCATTCTTTGTAAACCCTAGAAATGGTTGTGCGTAATAATCCTAGTAACTGAGCAGATTGTGAAATACTCAGACCGGCCTGTCTGGCACCAACAACCATGCCACGCTCGAAATTGATTGCTTAAATCACCTTTCCTACCCATTCTGACATTCAGTTTGGAGTTTGGGAGATTGTTTTGACCAGGACCACACCCCTAAATGCATTGAAGCAACTGCCATGTGATTGTTGATTAGATAATTGCATTAATGAGAAATTAAACAGGTGTTCCTAATAGTCCTTTAGGTGATTGTATGTATCTTGCAGTGTTTGTTCTTGTATTTTCATTGCACTAGTAACTTCTGGTCTTACCTTACCCTGTGTGTACTGAATACTGTATATGTAAGATATACAGTGTGCAATCTACAACCTGTCTTTGTGTGACTGTTTCTATGGCTGCTGGACGTCTGGAACATCTGTCCTGACGTTCCTTCAGGAACAATTCATTATCTATCCATCCATCTATCCATAGAAGCTAACAAACAGTTACTGACTGGATTCTAAATAAAGCTCAGGTTTATATTTACTAGTGCCTGTGGTACCAGAAAATAATAGTAAACAAAATATAATTTAATTTATTTTTTTTTTTTTTTTGGTATTGGACAATGTTTTGTATTTTTCATGATGTTGAATTCTGTTTTCTTTCCTAAACCAGGGATAAAGAAGAACAAAACTTATAATTTATACTATGACCAGTCAAGAAGAAACCCAGACAAACCTTCACCACTGCTTAGTGTGTGGAAAGAGTTTCTTTCAAGAGAAGGATCTCACAGCACACCAGCTCCTCCACAGACCAGACAAGCCACATCACTGCTCACAGTGTGGAAAGAGTTTCATTTATAAATGTCGTCTGCAACAACATCAGCGCACTCATACAGGAGAGAAGCCGTATCAGTGCTCACAGTGTGAAAAGAGTTTCATTTATAAATGTTATCTGCAACAACATCAGCGCACTCATACAGGAGAAAAGCCGTATCAGTGCTCACAGTGTGAAAAGGGTTTTGCTAATATGAGAAATTTGAAAGAACATCAGCACATCCATGCTGGTGAAAAGCCGTATCCGTGCTCACTGTCTGGAAAGGGTTTTGGTGACGGGAGTCATTTTCAACTGCACCAACGCATTCACAAAGTGGAGATGTTGTATCAGTGCTCACAGTGTGGAAAAGGTTTTAAGTTAAAGCGTTATCTCCGTGAACACCAGCACATTCACACTGGAGACAAACCGTACCACTGTTCACTGTGTGGGAAGAGTTTTATTTACAAAGGTTCTCTCCGGGTTCACCAGCGCATTCACACTGGAGACAAACCGTACCACTGTTCACTGTGTGGAAAGAGTTTTAATCGCAAAGGTTCCCTCCGGGTTCACCAGCGCATTCACACTGGAAACAAACCGTACCACTGTTTACAGTGTGGGAGGAGTTTTATTTACAAAGGTTCTCTCCGGGTTCACCAGCGCATTCACACTGGAGATAAACCGTACCACTGTTCACAGTGTGGGAAGAGTTTTATTGACAAATGTTCTCTCCGGGTTCACGAGCGCATTCACCCCGGAGACAAACTGTACCACTGTTCACAGTGTGGGAAGACTTTTAATCACAAGGGTTCTCTCCAGGTTCATGAGCGTATTCACACTGGGGAGAAGCCATATTACTGCTCAGAGTGTGGAAAGAGTTTTAGTCGTTTGAGCAATATCCAACAACACCAGCGCATTCACACTGGAGATAAGCCGTATCACTGCTCCGTGTGTGGAAAAAATTTTACTCAAAACGGCTCTTTAAAAAACCATCTACGCACACATGCTGAAGGAAGCGGAAAACAAGTTACTCTCAAGGTGCATGCCCCTGAGGGACTTCTTTAGGGCCACAACTTGTTGTGGACATCACTGCATTTATTTAGTATCTAATACAATGGTGGACTAAGATTTGAAGAACGTGAATGAATTAAATATGTTCAATTTAATTATTTTAATGTTGTCTGCTCTGTCCTCCTTCAGTTCAGGGGTTGAAACACCTGGAACAATTGGAACTGTGGCTGCTTCCTGTTTGTCCTTGCTCTGTGACTCCAATAAACATGACAATACATACTGTGATGCCATCTTAAGCTCATTGCCACCCGCCCCTCTTTCCCTAGCTTACCTCTGTTCCCTGATTACTGGACCCTTTGCATTTACTGCTTCATAACCAAATAGAGATGGAGGATGCAGTAATTAACCTGTTGCATAAAGCTTACTCAATCCTGTACCATGGTGAGGATTGTTTCTTTGATGGTTGTTTTACAGTAGTTTTGACAGTTTTTTTTTTCAGCTTTTTATGGTGTAAAATCAGCACCATTTGTGCGAAAGCTTTATGTACAGACAAATCTTGTAGATGTGGGATTTGGCTGCATGAAGTTATACTGAACAGTGTCTTTGAATTACAGCTGTTTCAAGCCCCTGTAATAGAGCTTTGCAAGACTGTCATAATCTAAACGGGATCCAAGTTTCTTTACCATACTAGGTACAACAAAATTAGAGAATTGAACAATATTATAAATTTTTAAAAAGTCATAAATAAGTTTTTGCCCAACAGTCATACACACTGATTTGCATATAAAGAGAGGATATTCAAATGTAACAGAATTAAAACATGCGTAAAAAATGATTCATTGCACAATAGTCCAGAATAGAAACATGTTGAATAGAACGTGAATAGACACATATTGAAGTATAGAGAGATTGTAAACCTGTAGGTGTGGGTATAAAATGCTAGATCGGATTGGTGCCATCCTTCAGTATGTGTTTGTGTGTGTGTCTGATTATTTATGAACCTGTTAGCATTTAGTTCCCGTATGGTGCTCTACCCCAGCTGTTTGGGGTTGGCTAATATTCGATAAACAGTTGGAAAGATCGGGAAAAGAAAAATCCGAATTAAAAGTGTGGAGAGGCTAGTTTAAGGAACTCGGGCAACAATCTGGTGAAGAGGTGTAGTCTGAGCACGTTACCCAATTAATATTTGAGTTTTCTTAGCCATGGATGGCATAGAACAATGGATGCATGAAAGAATTTGATAGTGACAAAGGAGATGGTTTTGGTGTGGTTGCCAGTAAATTCCAAGGTAATGGGAGCAGTGTAATGAGTGATCGAGGCAAACTTGCTGCCATCAAGCAGTTGAACAATAAATGGTAGATTTAAATGTGTGAGGGTAATCTTGAATTGGGAAGCCATGTAGGAAAAGACGAAGTTTGGTTTTTCTTCTCCACTAAGGCATGCGTTTTTAATACGTGAAGCAGAAAAACCGATCATCCCATAATGCTGTTCCCCACTCATGTGCCTGTGCTTTTCCAGAAAGGAGGGTAATGATGTAGGCAACATTGGACCATTCCGTGGGAAATAATGTCTTCAGTTCAAGCACGAGGGAACATTTAGGAAGATAAGAACAAAAGGTGGAAGGATCCCCATCAAGCACTGTGGAGAGGCATGGTTGATCACCAAAAAGTGCACTGGAAGGAGTGATGTCAGGGTCTCTGTGATGGCTTGGAGAGTGTTGGTAATCTGCCAGGTCTCAAGCCCCTCTTAGGTAAGTACCCCTTTCTGGCTCCTTATTTGGCCAGATTATACGAGAGATGTAAGGATGCGCATCTCGAGGAACAGGATCCCTGTGAGCTGTGACGTTCTCAGACACATGACATACTTTACATTAAGGAGAAAGTCATGTTTCAGTATCAGGTATTGCATGTCTACTGAAGCCGCTAATGTGTTAATCTCTTATAGATGCGTATTGACAGCAAGCAACAGAGCTCATAAACACGTCAAGCTCAAACTGTAAATACTGATATGTATTTATTCTTCAATTTCTTCTCTCCTTCTTTTGTATCAATAATGATTCTTCTTTTCCTGCGCTTTCTCCATTTATAATAATAATAATAATCATTTGTAATAGTAGTCGTAATAGTGTGGTGAATTTATTATTATTATTATTATTATTATTGCTTTTGCTATGAATATGAAAGTACTACATGATTAAACTCAATGCAAATCCATGTATGTTAATGTCATTGTATATACTGACGTGACATAAACAAAATGGAGCCAGCTTTGCCAACCTTTTTTTCTCATTGGAAGTATTTTTGTAAGTGAAATGATATTGTAGCAATCCAGAAAAAAAGATGATTTAGGTCAACTCCTCTGTGGCATTAGACTGTGGATTTTAGCTATTTTCTGTGTCCATGCTGACTATTAAAGAACTTCAAAAACGGTTGAAAGTTAAAATCAAATAAACACAACATATGAGAAATTTATAATCTCAAAGCTTTTATTTTTTTGGGTGATGAATGCAGTTTTTAGTTAGATTCCAGTGTGTCCACGCTGATTTTTAAATTATTTATTTATTTTACCAAAACTGGAAGAACTTTAAACAACTTATTAATGAATTTATTACGTGCCTCATCTGTAAGTATCCCAAACCAAAATTCATTAATGGCAGCATGCTCACAGACAAAAATCAGCTGGTCCCGGGGCCAAGTGTGCTTGGAAACGGTTCTCGGACCCCAGTAAGAAAACACCCTAAAATTGCCGTATTTGTGCTAGGCATGTAGCAGTTGTTTATAACAAGTTAGCGGAAAACAACATTGTTTCCAATGCTAAAAAATGAATTGTAATTCATTTTATTTTGTTATACCGGTTTTTAATCCCTGGAATGGAAAAGATGGGGATTTGCACGTGTTATTGTTTTTTAATCACTCTAAACACCACCTATTAATTTTTTTAATAAATTGAACAATAAAACAAGGTATTGCATTACGTTTCAAAACTTCCTTAGTTTACAAAATATTTTGAATTGCAATCGGTCCAAACTCGGGAACCAATCCCTGGACCGATTGCAGATGTGGTTTTGGGAACGATTCATGCATTCCCAATCATAAAAGGCAGGACATAAGTATGCGCTCTTGCTCAAAAGTGAAAGTGACTTAATTACAGTTTGACTCCGTACACAAACAAATGTGGCTGCGTTTATACATGGTTTCTACGTTATCTGAGCTAGTCAGATAATTAGGTCTCTTAGCTAGCTGGTTCCGGTAAAGTTGTGTTTTTAATTTATGTTTTTGTATGTATATATTCAAATAAAATTCAAATTTTATTTGTCACATACACAGTCATACACAGTACGATATGTAGTGAAATGCTTAGACGACCGCACGCGACCTTAAAATAAATATTATTTTATAATAAAATTAATTATTATTATAAGGAAATAAATATGAAAAAGAAAACAGAATTAAATTTAACTAAAAAAGAATAAACTCTTTGTACATTACAAAATGTAAACCTAGCTGTACAATATAGAAAATAGCTTTCAGCCTGTTCCTGATGCCGGCTGGTTTCCCTCGGGTCCGCCGCTTCGGACCTTTGTTCTCCCTCAGGATGCTCGGATGCGGAGTTAAAAACGTCGAATCGTGAGTACATTGTAAACCAATAGAAATAAGAGTATCTCTTTTGTACTTAATGCACTCAATAATGATAAATTTGTCGGTTTAAATTAACTGAAAATGAATATAAAACATGTAAACAAAGTAAAATAGGTCGGAGCAGTCGTGACAGCAACCGACTTCACTGCGCCATCCTGGAACCTTGGAGCACCTTGGTCCTGGAGGAATGTTGTTTCGTTTCACTGTGTACTGAACTGCACATGATTAGAATGACAATAAAAGCTGACTTGACTTCACTAGAGGTGGATGATGCAGTAATTAACCTGTTGCATAAAGCGTACTCAATCCTGGACCATGGTAGGGTTTATGTTTGTTTGATTGTGCTTGTTGTAATTTTGACATACTTAGATTTTTTTTTTCTGTTTGTTCCATTTCCAGTTTTTGTTCCTTGAACCTGCTTAAAGACCTGATTTTAATAGTTTTTACATACAATGAATAGTGCATTTCTTTAGTGGACTACAAGGGCCGTTTGTGCTTTTTACGCTATTCTTACATTTCATTCATAAAAGGTGTGAAGTTATCAAACTGAATTGAGAGTTTTAAGATGAATTAACAAGATAGAGCCTATTTCTGCCTAAAATTTATTTCCCCAGCAAAAAAAAAATAAAAAAAAATGCAGATGTCTTTGTTTAATCCACTCTCACTCATCACTCACTCATCTTCTATACCGCTGTATTCAGGGTCGCGGGGACCTAGAGCCTATCCCAGGAGGCTTAGGGCACGAGACAGGGTACATCATACAGGGTGCTAATCCATCGCAGGGCACACACACACACACACTATGGGCAATTTGGGAACCAATTAGCCTAACCTGCATATCTTTGGACTGTGGGAGGAAACCGGAGTACCCAGAGGAAACCCACCAAGCACAGGGAGAACATGCAAACTCCATGCACACAGAGACAGGAATCGAGCCTGGCCGGCAATCGAACCCGGACCCTGGAGGTGCAAGTCGACAGTGCTAACCACTACACCACCTTGTTTAATCCAATAATCACAAAAATATGACAAAATGTTCATCTCAAAGCTCTTTTTTTTACAGATTTTATTTTCTTTTTTGGCATTTTACGGTTTTTATCAGTGTGTCCATGCTAAATAATAAAGAACTTCAAAGTTTAATTGAATGACCACAGGCAGTCTGGCTGACCACAGGCATTCTGGCTGACCACAGGCAGTCTGGCTGACCACAGGCAGTAAGGATGGGCGGACATGTCTCAGCCTCCATTACTCTCAGCACTGGAGCCCCTCAGGGGTGTGTTCTGAGCCCCCTGCTGTACTCTTTGTACACATATGACTGTGTGGCCACTACCAGCTCCACCACCATCGTTAAGTTTGCTGACGACACCGTCGTGGTGGGCCTGATCTCTGATAACAACGAGACGGCCTACCTGAAGGAGATTAGGAATCTGGAGAACTGGTGCCAGAGGAACAACCTCCTTCTAAACGTCAGTAAGACAAAGGAGCTGATAGTGGACTTCAGCACTAAGCCGGAGAGGAACTACCAGACCCCCGTCATCAACGAGAGCCCAGTGGAGAGAGTGGACAGTTTCAAATACCTCGATGTTCACATCACGCAGGACCTGTCATGGTCCTGTCACATCAACACCGTGGTGAAAAAGGCCCGGCAGCGTCTCTACCACCTCAGACGCTTGAGAGACTTCCGACTGCCCTCCAAGGTGCTCAGGAACTTTTACTCCTGCACCATAGAGAGCATCCTGACGGGAAACATCTCAACCTGGTTCGGGAACAGCACCATGCAGGACAGACGAGCTCTACAGAGGGTGGTGCGATTAGCTGAGCGCATCATCCACACTGAGCTCCCTGACCTGCACTCAATCTACAGCAGGCGGTGCTGGACCAAGGCCACGAAGATTGTGAAGGACCTCAGCCATCCCAACAATGGACTGTTCTCTTTGTTGAGGTCAGGTAAGCGATTCCGCTCCCTGAAGGCCAACACAGAGAGACTGAGGAGGAGCTTCTTCCCACAGGCGATAAGGTCTCTCAATCACACCACCACACAGTACTGACACACATATGGTCTTTACACACATACACTGGACATTCTGAACATTCGTTTAAACTAGTTGCCACTGCACAACTACACCTGGTGGTCACAAGTCACAAGTCACTTTACATAAATCACTTTTTAAGCATTTTTTGCACGGCACTAGACACTTTAAATATGTGAATTGCACAAACAGTGGACATTACATTACCATTACAACTACCATTCCATACAAAAATTACATAAATATACCTGCCCGTTCAGCTGCTCTTATTGTTTTATATTTCATTATACATTCTTCAAATATTTTCTATATTGTGTATTTTTGTTGTACAGTTATTTATTTATTTTTTTAACTTTATTTTTTTTTTTGTGTCTATATTTTATTTTATTCTTTTCTAGTTTTATTTACCCTATATTTTAATTCTCATATTAGTCTTTATTTTAGGTCATGAGCAGTTGCATAAGCATTTCACTGCATATCGTACTGTGTATGACTGTGTATGTGACAAATAAAATTTGAATTTGATTTGAATTTGAATGAACAACATTTTCCAAAAATAAAATCTTAAAGCTTTTATTGTTTTGGGTCATAAATGCAGTTTTTATTTATACTCCAGTGTGTCCACCATGATTTTTTTAAACCACAGCTGGAATAATTAAATAACCTATTTATGTGTTTATTATGTGCCTCTTCTGTAAGTAACGCAAACTAGAATATATCAATTGTAGCAATTAAATCTGACTTTGTAAAGTAAGGATCTTTTAAAACATAATGGAATAACTAGTTTTATTTTTTAATTTGTTAAAATTAAAGGTCGTGTTTAGAGTGATTAAAAAAAAACCACGTCATGATGAGGAAAATCTCCACATTTTCCATTCCTGGGATTTAAAAAAGATAAAAAAGAATAAAATTATAAAAAAAAAATTTATAATGTATTCAAAATATATTATTACAAAATATTAACTAAAAATAAAACAAATTAACCTGCACTTTACCTTTAAAAAAAAGGAAAAATACATTCTGACAGATAAGTGTTTCCATTTGTATGCGCAGGAACTGTGTGTGTCTGTGTGTGTGTGTGTGTGTGTGTATGAAGCTAATGTAAAGACCCCCTTCCCCTCTCCACCTTCTCGTCTTATGCAATTACCCTTCCGCCACTATTTTCACACATCCGTGCACACAACGGAAACATTGTTGTATCGGAAGAATAAACAAGAAATCTTTTTAATGGCATTTGATTGAGTGACACACTAACGGAATCACTGCTGTAAAGTAAAAATAAAACAAATTAACCCGCACTTTACCTTTAAAAAAACAAAGCAGTATTTCTGTGTAGAGCAGAGAGAGTGTTTGTGGGTGTTTGTGTGTCTGTGATGATTACCCACAATTCCGCAGCAAAAGACAGAGCAAAACCATTAGCTCAGATGGTTTTGACTTACAAACCATGTTACTCGCAGTCCGAGGTTTCACTGTAACAAAAAAAAATATCTACCATATTTCTTTTATTACAGTATATTTTACTTGTACAGTATATTTTATTAGTATATTTATTATCTTCTAACGTATTTCTTTAATACATATTTATCTCTAATGTTTAAGCTTTTATTTTTAAGGTCACTGGCAGTCGTATAAGCATTTCACTACATATCGTACTGTGTATGACTGTGTACGACTGTGTACGTGACAAATAAAATTTGAATTAGAAAAAATTGTAAGCAATAAATCTAAAAAGTTACATTATTATTATTATTATTATTATTATTATTATTATTATTATTAATAATAATAAATACATATTATATAGATTATATCCAGATGTAAAAGCCAGTGAAAAGAAGTGAGCTATTTATCTGGATTAAGAAATTTCTAATGTGGGTGCTGCTTTAATATTAAATGGTGAACTGTTCCAATATTACAGTGCAGTGACCTCTGAGCTTTAATCTTGACCTTGAGACAGAGAGGAGTAACTGGTCTGAGGATAAAATTTCTAGATATCGTATGTGGTTATAAAAACTTAAAGATGTACAAAGGTTTAGAACCATTCACTGATTTAAAAACAAGTAATACAGTTTAAAAATCCATCCTGTAGCGACCCAGGAGCCTGTGGGGTGATTATTATACAGTACTGATGTAGTCGTCTTTGCTTTTGGCTAGGAAAAGTTGAGCAGCATAATTTTGGACAAGCTTTAGGAGAGATTAGAGAGAAAGGGAGAGAGATGACCTACTGATTCCTGAAGATAATACATTACAGTAATTAAGTCAAGATGAAATAAAAAATTTAGTTACTTTCTCAAAATTTGTAAATGATAAAATTAGCTTAATGTTAGCTCTAATTCTTATTTGGAAGAAACTAGATATTTTATAAGCCTAAATTCCCAACAAATGGTTTACTGAAAGGTGCTAATGGAGCCAAGTCACTGGCAGGAGCACACAAGGAATCCATTTGTCCAAAAGCCACAATCTCAGCCTTTTTTATATTTTCCTTTACTTTGGGGAAAAAATTTGTACATCCATGCTTTAATGTCATGTAAACAAGCCAAAAGGGACTTGGCATTTTCAGTGTTTTTTCATTAAAGGCAAATAGATCTCTGTGTTGTCAGCATAGCAGTGAAAAGATATACTATGTTTGTTTATGACGACAGCCAAATGCAGCATATATAAAAGAGGATGGGACTCAGTGGTAAATAAATAAATAAATAAATAAAACTAGTGATTGCACTATGTGTCATGACATCCTTAATTTGTCTTAGTCCCCCTGGTTTACTGGAGTATATTTGATAATAGTATATGACTGATAAATGTTTGTTGTTAAAGTATCTGTGGACATATAATTGGATAAAACATTGAGTACTAAAGGTAAATTTAGGATGTCTTAAAACTCAATCCAATAATTAGTTATTAATTATTCTTTTTAATAGCCAGAGTCGTGGGTTGTATCCTGAGAAAGGCTACACATTAAAAGAAGATTAAAAGACTCAATGAGATAAAGCAGAGGTTTAGATGGACAACACACCTGAATATTATTGAAAATCTTTATGATTAGGTCTTGTTTGTTAGCGATCTGGCATTAAGCAAAGCCATTGTGTTCTGGACCGAGTCGTTCTGATGATTCACTCCTCCTCTGTGGAGACGTAAAAACAGGAGACCAGGCACTTGAGAAGAGTTTGACGGCACAACAGGTGGAACCCATTGATAGATGGGTTGCACTGAATGGCGTGCAATATAATGACCCCTGGGTAAAAGTCCACAAATAAGGAACTGGTGATGAGTGTGAGCCTTGAACCTTACAGATAAGCCTGTACATTTTCAAACAAAACAATTTAGGAGACTTAAAATTACTGGAACTGACTTATGGACTCTTCAGTGCAGTGTTAAGACTGGGGGTAGTTAACGTAGAGGGAGAAAAGTAGTCAGAAAATTAATCATGAATGGAGATCAATTAAACGCTTGGTGGCACTTTTTGCCTGTTTGAGTTTCTGAATGATATTTGTGGACGTTCTTTTACCAATGCAACTTAAAGAGAGCAGTGTTCAACATTAGATACACAGTAGTTAAATAGAGACACTAAATGTGAATAAATATAAAATGCATTATGAGATTTTTTTAAACGAGGAAGGTTTGCATTCATAGATTGTGATAATTTGTTTATCTTAGTTCAGCAGAAAAAAAGCACTTTAGTTTTCCTTTTAATTTGTTAATGTTGAAATTAATTTATGTTCTGTGCAGATTTGGAGATGAAGGCATTTAGTTTCCTTCAGCATATTTTTGTCAGACATTGTTAGTGGTTTAATTAAATTATTTTATACCAAAGCAACATAAAGGACAGAACAGAACAGCATTAAAATGAGATCCAATTTGTGAAGGATGTAAATTTATGTCTGTTTATACATACAAAAAGACATGTTTATCCATATGAGAACATATTATATTTTATTCAGTAAAAAATGTAATCTACACCTAAAGCATCAGTGCCTGTTTTGGGTTGTCCGGACCTTAGGTGGTGAGGAGTATTCATTTACCAGACCTCAAGCAATTTTAGTTAAAGACCCCAGCTACTGTATAAAGGGAGGTCAAAACAAATTGGGTGCAGCGAGCAAACAAAACTATTTAAGAGAGATAACATTACTGGAACTGATCCATGGACTCTTAAAACTGGGAAAGATAGTCCTAAAAGTAGTGGGAGAAAAGTAGTCAGAAAATCAATCATGAATGGAGATCAATTAAACGCTTGGTGAGGTTTCATGGTAAAAAATAAACAGTAAAAACCATAGCTATGTTTAATAGTAACAGGAAGAACATTTTCATACACACACACAGTGTGATAAGAACTCACAGGGTTGGGACTAAACAACTGTGTGTCCATAAGAAAACCTCTTGTTAGTGAGACTTATCATAAAATGGGCTTCAGTTTGTTAGGGAGCATAGAGATTGCATTTTGAAGCGATGGAAAAGAGTCATGTGAAAAGATGAGTTCAGATGTAGCCTGTACCAGAGTGATGGACATGGTGGGAGAACATGCAAACGTCAGGGTCACAGACTCTAGGCAGGAATTGAACACTTGACCATAATGATTTTTTTTATTTTTATTTTTATTTTTTAAACAATGCTTCAGTAAATGATCAAAGATGAGGATAATTCAACAAAACCAGTTAATGGTCTGTTTAAAATGTAGTTTTGAAATTGTAATGATGTAAATTTGTTTGTCTAGGTGCTAGATCAGAGAATATTGAGGTAAGATTTAGAAAAATAGAAAACCTATTACTAAGAAATCACTGATCTCTGTCAATTTAAACTACATTTTAGGTTTACTGAACAGAATAAAACACACTCTGAATAGTCTTAATGGTTCTGTTCACCATCCAGTCCAGTAGGGGGCAGTGAAACACCCAACTAAAAGACAAAGGAGAAGAAGAGCTGAAGACGTTGTGCCACTTGGACGGCCTAGTTATCCAGCTAAGCTAAAACAATCTCTACATTTAGCTGTTTCTACCTGCAGTTTTACAGAGAATCTTAAATCAGTTCAATTAAAAACAGCATTTGGAGAGGATTAACTCACTGATCCTGAGGTAAGTTAAAGTCTAAACACTTACTGACTGGATCCTACATAGAGCTCTGTTTAGGTAATAGTGTCTGTAGTACCAGAAAATAATAATAAGTCATTATTTTTTTTAGTATAGGATAATGTTTTGTATTTTTCATGTACTAAATTCTATTTTCTTTTTAACAGGGATAATAAAAAGATAAAAAAAAAAATACATTAGTTGTACTATGACTGGTCAAGAAGAAACTCAGACAGACCTTCACCACTGCTTAGAGTGTGGAAAGAGTTTTAGTCAAGAGAAGGATCTCACAGCACACCAGCGCATCCACAGACAAGACAAACCACATCAGTGCTCACAGTGTGGAAAGAGTTTCATTTATAAAAGTGGTCTGCAACAACATCAGCGCACTCATACAGGAGAGAAGCCGTATCAGTGCTCACAGTGTGGAAAGAGTTTCATTTATAAATGTCATCTCCAACAACATCAGCGCACTCATACAGGAGAGAAGCCATATCAGTGCTCACAGTGTGAAAAGAGTTTTGCTAACATGAGAAATTTGAAAGCACACGAGTATATCCACAAAGGAGAGAAGCCACATCAGTGCTCACAGTGTGAAAAGAGTTTTGTTTACGTAAGAAATTTGAAAGCACACCAACGCATCCATGAAGTAAAAAATCCCTATCTGTGCTCACTGTGTGGAAAGGGTTTTATTAACAGGAGTCAACTTCAACGGCATCAACAGATTCACACTGGAGACAAACCGTATCCCTGTTCACAGTGTGGGAAGAGTTTTAATCAAAAGGATTCTCTCCAGCAACATCAGCGCATTCACACTGGAGAGAAACCGTATCATTGTTCCCAGTGTGGAAAAAGTTTTACTCAAAGGCTCTATCTTCTGCAACATCAGCGTATTCACTCTGCGGAGAAGCCATATTACTGCTTAGAGTGTGGGAAGAGTTTTAGTAACTTAAGCAATTTCCAACAACACAAGCGCATTCACACTGGAGAAAAGCCGTATTATTGCTCCGTGTGTGGAAAGAATTTTACTCAAAACGGCTCTTTAAAAAACCATCTACGCACGCATACTGAAAGGAGAGGAAAAAAGTATTCTCAAGGTACAGTACATGCCCTTGGGGGGCTGCTTTAGGGCCACAAACTGGGATGCACTATGTAAAACACATGGTGAGGACAGTGATGGACTGATTGACTATTATAATGGTGCACTGAGGTTTGGAGAGCATGAATCAATTAAATACGGGGCAAGGAGTAGCTCCGTGGTTAAGGCATTGGACTACGATTTGAAAGATCCCAGGTTCTAACCCCGCAATCACCAAGTTGCCACTGTTGGCACTCTTGAGCAAGGCCCTTATCCCACAACTACTCGGATGTCTAATGAGATAAAAATGTAAGTCGCTCTGGATAAGAGCAAATGCCTAAATGTAATGTAAATATGTTCTCTAATAATTTTAATGTAGTATGCTCTGTGCTCCTCCATTTCAGGGTTTCAAATGCCTGGAGGAATTGGAACTGTGACAGCTTCCTCGGTCTGGCCTTGCTCTGTAGCTCTAATAAACATGACAAAACATACTATAATGACATCTTAAGCTCATTGCCACCCACCCCTCTTTCCTAGCTTACCTCTGTTCCCTGGTTGCTTGACCCTTTGCGTTTTGTCATCAGAACCATATAGACGTGGATGATGCAGTAATTAACTTGTTGCATAAAGCTTACTCAAACCTGCACCATGGTCAGGATTATGTTTATTTAATGTGGTTGTTGTATTTTTGACATGTTTTGAAATTAGTGCCAATTGTAATTGATGCCTGCCAAAATAATAAACAATCTAGTGCCGTTTTTAGCTTGGATGCTACTGTATGAAGGCTTTTAATAGACTGGACTGGAATGATTTTATTTGTGGGCTGTACTTGGGAGATTTGGGTTTGGACCTTCTGTCATTCACATGATTCAAACACTTTACTCCAACCCCACAGCATGTGTCTCTACTGGCCATATAGTTTACTGTTTACCATCCAGTCCAGTAGGGGGCAGTGAAACACCCAACTAAAAGACAAAGAAGAACATCTGAAGCCGTTGTGTTACTTGGACGGCCTAGTTATCCAGCTAAGCTAAAACAATCTCTACATTTAGCTGTTTCTACCTGCAGTTTTACAGAGAATCTTAAATCAGATCGAGTTCAGTTGAAAACAGCATTTGGAGAGGATTAACTCACTGATCCTGAGGTAAGTTAAAGTCTAAACAGTTACTGACTGGATCCTAAATAGAGCTCTGTTTAGGTAATAGTGTCTGTAGTACCAGGAAAAAAAAATAAAAAATACTAATATAAAATATATATTTTTTGGTATTGAACAATATTTTGTATTGTTCATGGTGCTGAATTCTATTTTCTTTCCTTTAACAGGGATAATTTAAAATTCAAAGGCCTTATTTGTACTATGACTAGTCAAGAAGAAACTCAGACAGACCTTCATCACTGCTTAGAGTGTGGAAAGAGTTTTCTTCAAGAGAAGGATCTCACAGTACACCAGCTCATCCACAGACAAGACAAACCACATCAGTGCTCACAGTGTGGAAAAAGTTTCAATTATAAATGTCTTCTTCAACAACATCAGCTCACTCATACAGGAGAAAAGCCGTATCAGTGCTCACAGTGTGGAAAGAGTTTTAGTCAAGAGAAGTATCTCACAGCACACCAGCTCATCCACAGCCAAGAAAAACCACATCAGTGCCCAAAGTGTGGAAAGAGTTTCATTCATAAATATCGTCTCCAAAAACATCAGCTCACTCATACACGAGAGAAGCTGCATAAGTGCTCAAAGTGTGGAAAGAGTTTTGCTAACATGAAAGATTTGGAATCACACTAGTACGCCCATACAGGAGAGAAGATGCATCAGTGCTCACAGTGTGGAAAGAGTTTCATTCATAAATATCGTCTCCAAGATCATCAGCGCACTCATACAGGAGAGAAGGCGCGTCAGTGCTCACAGTGTGGAAAGAGTTTTGCTAACATGAGAAATTTGAAATCACACGAGTACATCCATACAGGAGAGAAGCCGCATCAGTGCTCACAGTGTGAAAAGAGTTTTGTTTACATGAGAAATTTGAAAGTACACCAACGCATCCATAAAGGAGAAAAGCCCTATCTGTGCTCACTGTGTGGAAGGGGTTTTATTAACAAGAGTCATTTTCAACAGCATCAACAGATTCACACTGGAGAGAAACCATATCACTGTTTACAGTGTGGGAAGAGTTTTTATCAAAAGCATTCTTTCCAGCAACATCAGCGTATTCACACTGGAGACAAACCGTACCATTGTTCTCAGTGTGGGAAGAGTTTTACTCAAAAGGGCTGTCTTTTGCAACATCAGCGTATTCACACTGGGGAGAAGCCATATTACTGCTCAGAGTGTGGGAAGAGTTTTAGTAATTTGAGCAATTTCCAACAACACCAGCGCATTCACACTGGAGAGAAGCCGTATTACTGTTCCATGTGTGGAAAGAATTTTACTCAATACAACTATTTAAAATCACATTTACGCACACACATTGTAGGCAAAGGAAAAAGGTTTTCTCAAGACACATGTCCTTGAGGGGCTGCTTTAGGGCCACACTGGGATGCATTATGTGAAACACATGGTGAGGACATTGATGGACTGATTGACCGACTAATACAATGCTGGACTGAGGTTTGTAGAGCATGAATTAATTAAATATGTAGTATGTTCTCTTTGGAACTATGGCAGCTCTCTCAGTCTGTCCTTGCTCTGTAGCTCCAATAAACATGACAATACATACTTTGATGCCATGTTAAGCTCATTCCCACTGGCCCCTGTTTCCTAGCTTACCTCCGTTCCCTTGTTACTGGAACCTTTGCAGTTTGTACATCAGAACCATATAGAGGTGGATGATGCAGTAAATAACCTGTTGCATAAGGCTTACTCAATCCTGGACCATGGTCAGGATTGTGTTTGTTTGATTGTGGTTGTTGTAGTTTTGACATGTTTTGAACTTACCACCAGTTATGTAAAAGCTTTATGCACACAGACCATTCTTACAGATGCAGGACTCGGCTGCATGATGCTCCAATCACAGCTGTTTCAAACTCCTATAATAGAGCTATGCAAGACTGTCATATTTGAAACAGGATCCAAGAAAATTCCAAAGTAATGGGAGCAGTGTCATGAGTGATCGGGGCAAATTTACTGCTATCAAGCAGTTGAGCAATGAATGGTTGATTTAAAGATGTGAGGGCAATCTTGAATTGGGAAGCCATGGAGGAAAAGATGAAGAAGTTTTGGTTTTCCTTTGAACTCCACTAAGACATGCGTGACATAAGACTGATTCTCTGTGGTTTATAAAGCTGATGACAAACCTCTTGTTGAAACCATTTCCAGGTGTTGATAAGGGGCACTAATGAATGCCTGCAGGTCAGATGGGAGCTAGATTGAGTCAGAGAGACTGTGGAGGATTGTGCTAAAATGTGGGCGCTTACCCCAGCCACAGAGTCTAAAAGTCGATGGCATAGTTTGAGATGGAATGGGATCCCTGGTGTAGCGTGAGCATTAGGCTGTCCATGAATTAATGGTCAAAAACTTTTCTTGTTTCTTTAGTGATTTATTTTTTTTTAACAGGTGAAGCAGCAGGGAACGTGATCATCCCATAATGCTCCTCCCCACTCCTGTGCCTTTCCGATTAGGGAGGGTAATGATGTCGCCCACATTGAACCATTCTGTGGGGAATGATGAGGCCCTCAGTTCAAGCATGAGGGAACATTGAGAAAGATAAGGACAATGTGGAAGGATCCCCATCATAGTAATAATAATAACAATCATTTGTAGTAGTATTAGTGCTGTGAATTAGTTACTATTATTGTTATTATTATATTTGCTTTTGCTATGATTATTAAAGTGCTACATTATTTAACTCAATGCAAATATGTCTTTTATTGTAAATACTGACACGACATCAACAAAATGAAGCCAGCTTTGTCAATTCCTTTTTTCTCTTTGCTAGTGTTTTTGTAAATGAAATGAAGATGTAGCAACTCGGAATTAAAAAGATTGTTTTTTTTTTTTTGTTCACATGCACAAAACAGAACAAAAACTGCTTAAATAGAGAAACAAAAATCCTTTTTTCTTTTTTTTAATTTCTGTTTGTTTCATTTCCAGTTTTCGTTCTCAAAGAACTGATTTTAATAGTTTCTACTTATAATGATTAGTGCATTTGTTTAGTGGATTACAAGGGCCATTTTTATGTGCTGTTTATGCTCATTCATGAAAGGTGTGAAGTTCTCAAACCAAAGTACAGGTTTTAAGATAAATTAACAAGACAGAGCTGACATCTCTGCCTAAAATTCATTTCCTCAGCAAAACATCAAATAAATAAAAATGTCTTAGTTCAATCCAATGAACACAAAATATGACAAAATGGTCATCGCAAAGCTCTTTTTTTATTGATCATATTTTTTTTCTTTTGTGACATTAGATGGTAGTTTTTATCAGTGTATCCATGAAAAAACTTGAAAGTTTACTCAAATGAACAACATTTTCAAAGTCAACTTTATTGTCAATTCTGCTACATGTACAGTGCATACATATAGAGAATCAAAATTACATTTCTCTCATCCTCGATACAAATAACATGTAAGGGGGGCGGGGGACCTTAAATAACACAAACTTAGAAAAAAACATGAAGAGGTGAGGTAAATATTTTCCAAATATTTAATCTCAAAGCTTTTTATTGCTTTGGGTCATAAAAGCAGTTTTTAGTTACATTCCAGGGTGTCCACCCTAATTTTTTAACCCATAAAAACCCATGAAATAACTAAACAACCTCTGCATGTGTGTCCATGTTTATTACATTTAGGCATTTGGCAGACACTCTGATCCAGAGCGAGTTTTATTTTTATCTCTTTACACATCTGAGCAGTTGAGGGTTAAGGGCCACACTTAAGGGCCCAACAGTGGCAACTTGGTGGTTGTGGGGTTTGAACCTGGGATCTTCCGAACCGTAGTCCAATTAAAGGTGTTGGCAGGTGTGACACATAATGCAATGACTAGTTTTATTTTTTTATTTATTAAAATAACATATAAATGTATAGGTTGTGTTTAGAATGATTAAAAAACAACACATGTTATGATGAGGAAAATCTCCATCTTTTTCATTCCAGGTATAAAAAAACAATAAAACAAAATAAAATTAATTAACAATAATTCCTTTAGCATTGGAAACAATATTGTTTTAGGCTAAATTATTGTAAACAATTCTTTGTTGTAATTGGTCTGGCTTGTAGATAAATTTCTGCCATGTGCAATTTCGTGGATATTCTGTGAAGCAAGACAAATGTATTTAAATTCTAAAATAGTGTTTTGGGATTTGGCAGAACTCCACGAGACGAACTGCAGCCTTCGAGGGGGGACAGCGTGTATGCTTAATGGCCAAATGGTGGTGAATCCAACAGGTGTGATTCCTGTATATAACACATTACGGTAATTAAGTCAAGATGAAATAAAAACTTGAATCACTTTATCAAAATTTGTGAATGATGAAAATACATTAATCTTTGCTGTAATTCATTATTTAAAAGAAAGTAGATTTTTTTAAGTTTTAAGGTTCAAAGATCCCAGGATTCTTCATTAATCCCAGAGGGCTACACACCCACTGAAGAAGATTAAAAGAATCAATGAAATAAACCACAGGTTTAGATGGACAACACACATAAATATGTATGTATATATACTACCGTTCAAAAGTTTGGGGTCACTTGCAAATTTCTTTATTTTTGTTTAGTGATTTTAGTGATTTATCTTCCACATTCTACAACAATATTGGGGATTTTAAAACTATAAAATAACTTATTTGGAATTAGGTAATTATGTAACAACAACAAAAAGAACAGAACAGTATTGTCAAGTGGATTTGCAAAATCCGTCAAGCATCGTATTGAAACTGGCTCTCATGAAGGCCATCCCAGGAGGCGTTATAAAGTCTTTACAGAGCAGAAGTAGCAGATACATCTCACCATTAACTGTTCAAAGGAGATTAATGCATTTTTTGGACGCCTTCAGCATTCCTTTACAATGTAGAAAGAAATAAAAATCAGGAACCATCATGGAATTAGAAAGTGACCCCAAACTTTTGAACGCTAGTGTGCATATATAAATAAATCTTTATGAATAAAGACCTGGCATTAACCAAAGCCATTATGTTTTGGACCGAGTCGTTCTGATGATTTACTTTTCCCTGTGAACACAGGAGACTAGGCAGCTAAGATGAGTGCCACGGCACAACAGGTGGAACCCATTGATCGATGGGTTGCAATGAACGGCTTGCGATATATGTTCTAAAATCCTAAAATTCCAGAAATAAGGAACTGGTGATGAGTGTGAGCCTTGAACCTTACCGATAAGCCTCTCCATTTTTTCACAGAGCGTACAGTGTTTAGAACAGTGTGAGAATACAGTAGATTTTAGGAAAATGTAACCAGCCCTTTACAGATGGGGAAATAGTAATGGAGTGCATAGAGGCTGCGTGTTAAACATTTTTAGATGGAAAAAAAGGACATGAACTGAGAGTAAAGATTAAACAACTTTAGAAGAAGAGAGGAAAATGAATATTATGGCCTACCTTGTTGACATAACACCACACCTAAATGACCTCAACTTAAAACTACAAGGCAAGAACAACTCTGTTTGTGATTTGGTAGCAGCTGTCCAGCCTTTCCAGAGAAAGCTGGACATTTTCAGAGAGGATCTTAAAGAGGATTGCACACATTTTCATGCACTCAAACAAATTAGTGAGAGAGATGCTTTCTTTCATGTGGAGTTCATACAGAAACTGATTAGAAACTTCACGGATCATTTTGAGAACTTTAGCCTTGGAGACCAGCTTCTCCTTTGCATTCAGAATCCATTTCTGTTAAACAATTTAATTACGTTTTCACAGGAGGCAAAACAGTTATACAAGTGGGCAGATGTGGGACAGCTACACATGGAGCTTGTTGATCTCCAAACAAATATGGCTATAAAAAAGCAGTGTGGAGGTTGTGACAAGGGTTCTTGTACTCATTTGTCTAACACTGGCACTTTTTGCCTGTTTGAGTTTCTGAATGATATTTGTGGACGTTTACCAATGCAACTTAAAGAGAGCAGTGTTCAACATTAGATACACAGTAGTTAAATAGAGACACTAAATGTGAATAAATATAAAATGAATTACGAGATTTTTTTGAACGAGAAAGGTTTGCATTCATAGATTTGTTTATCTTAGTTCAGCAGAAAAAAAGCACTTTAGTTTTCCTTTTAATTTGTTAATGTTGAAATTAATTTATGTTCTGTGCAGATTTGGAGATGAAGGCATTTAGTTTCCTTCATCATATTTTTGTCAGACATTGTTAGTGGTTTAATTAAATTATTTTATACCAAAGCAACATAAAGGACAGAACAGAACAGCATTAAAATGAGATCCAATTTGTGAAGGATGTAAATTTATGTCTGTTTATACATACAAAAAGACATGTTTATCCATATGAGAACATAGTATATTTTATTCAGTAAAAAATGTAATCTACACCTAAAGCATCAGTGCCTGTTTTGGGTTGTCCGGACCTTAGGTGGTGAGGAGTATTCATTTACCAGACCTCAAGCAATTTTAGTTAAAGACCCCAGCTACTGTATAAAGGGAGGTCAAAACAAATTGGGTGCAGCGAGCAAACAAAACTATTTAAGAGAGATAACATTACTGGAACTGATCCATGGACTCTTAAAACTGGGAAAGATAGTCCTAAAAGTAGTGGGAGAAAAGTAGTCAGAAAATCAATCATGAATGGAGATCAATTAAACGCTTGGTGAGGTTTCATGGTAAAAAATAAACAGTAAAAACCATAGCTATGTTTAATAGTAACAGGAAGAACATTTTCATACACACACAGTGTGATAAGAACTCACAGGGTTGGGACTAAACAACTGTGTGTCCATAAGAAAACCTCTTGTTAGTGAGACTTATCATAAAATGGGCTTCAGTTTGTTAAAAGGCATAGAGATTGCATTTTGGAGCGATGGAAAAGGGTCATGTGATATGATGAGTCCAGATGTAGCCTGTACCAGAGTGATGGGCATGGTGGGAGAACATGCAAACGTCAGGGTCACAGACTCTAGGCAGGAATTGAACACTTGACCATAATGTTTTTTTTTATTTTTATTTTTATTTTTTAAACAATGCTTCAGTAAATGATCAAAGATGAGGATAATTCAACAAAACCAGTTAATGGTCTGTTTAAAATGTAGTTTTGAAATTGTAATGATGTAAATTTGTTTGTCTAGGTGCTAGATCAGAGAATATTGAGGTAAGATTTAGAAAAATAGAGAACCTATTACTAAGGAATCACTAATCTCTGTCAATTTAAACTACATTTTAGGTTTACTGAACAGAATAAAACACACTCTGAATAGATTCTTAATGGTTCTGTTCACCATCCAGTCCAGTAGGGGGCAGTGAAACACCCAACTAAAAGACAAAGGAGAAGAAGAGCTGAAGACGTTGTGCCACTTGGACGGCCTAGTTATCCGGCTAAGCTAAAACAATCTCTACATTTAGCTGTTTCTACCTGCAGTTTTACAGAGAATCTTATATCAGTTCAATTAAAAACAGCATTTGGAGAGGATTAACTCACTGATCCTGAGGTAAGTTAAAGTCTAAACACTTACTGACTGGATCCTACATAGAGCTCTGTTTAGGTAATAGTGTCCGTAGTACCAGGATAATGTTTTGTATTTTTCATGTACTGAATTCTATTTTCTTTCTAACAGGGATGATAAAAAGAACAAAAGCCGTATTATTTGTACTATGACTAGTCAAGAAGAAACTCAGACAGACCTTCACCACTGCCTAGAGTGTGGAAAGAGTTTTCTTCAAGAGAAGGATCTCACAGCACACCAGCTCATCCACAGACAAGACAAACCACATCAGTGCTCACAGTGTGGAAAGAGTTTCATTTATAAATGTCTTCTCCAACAACATCAGCGCGTTCACACAGGAGAGAAGCCGTATCAGTGCTCACAGTGTGGAAAGGGTTTTACTCAATCGAAGTATCTCACAGCACACCAGCTCATCCACAGCCAAGAAAAACCACATCAGTGCTCACAGTGTGGAAAGAGTTTCAAATTTAAATATCGTCTCCAACAACATCAGCGCACTCATACACGAGGGAACCCACTTACGTGCTCACAGTGTGGAAAAAGTTTTGCTAACATGATAAATTTGAAAGCACACGAGTATATCCACAAAGGAGAGAAGCCGCATCAGTGCTCACAGTGTGATAAGAGTTTCGTTTTCATGAGAAATTTTATAGCACACCAACGCATCCATAAAGTAGAAAACCCGTATTTGTGCTCACTGTGTGGAAAAGGTTTTACTAACAGTACTCAATTTCAACGGCATCAACAGATTCACACTGAAGACAAACGGTATTGCTGTTCACAGTGTGGGAAGAGTTTTAATCAAAATGATTCTCTCAAGCAACATCAGCGTATTCACACTGGAGAGAAACCGTATCATTGTTCTCAGTGTGGGAAGAGTTTTACTCAAAAGGTCTCTCTTCTGGAACATCAGCGCATTCACACTGGAGACAAACCGTATCATTGTTCTCAGTGTGGAAAGAGTTTTACTCAAAAGAGCTGTCTTCTGCAACATCAGCGTATTCACACTGGGGAGAAGCCATATTACTGCTCAGAGTGTGGAAAGAGTTTTAGTAACTTAAGCAATTTCCAACAACACAAGCGCATTCACACTGGAGAGAAGCCATATCAATGCTCCATGTGTGGAAAGAATTTTACTCAAAACGGCTCTTTAAAAAACCATCTACGCACGCATACTGAAGAGAGAGGAAAAAAGTATTCTCAAGCTACATGCCCTTGAGGGGCTGCTTTAGGGCCACAGACTGGGATGCACTATGTAAAAAACGTAGTGAGGAAATTGATGGACTGATTGACTGAATAATATTATGGTGGTCTGAGGTTTGGAGAGCATGAATTAATTAAATATGTTCTTCAATAATTTTTATATAGTATGCTTTGTCCTCCTCCAGTTCAGGGTTTCAAACGCCTGGAAGAATTGGAACTGTGGCAGCTTTCTCAGTCTGTCCTTGCTCTGTAGCTCCAATAAACATGACAATACATACTGTGATGCCATCTTAAGCTCATTGCCACCCACCCCTCTTTCCCTAGCTTACATTTGTTTCTTGGTTACTGGACCCTTTGCAGTTTCTGCATCAGAACCATATAGACGTGGATGATGCAGTAATTAACTTGTTGCATAAAGCTTACTCAAACCTGCACCATGGTCAGGATTATGTTTATTTGATTGTGGTTGTTGTAGTTTTGACATGTTTTAAAATTAGCGCCAGTTTTGTGAAAGCTTAATGCACACAGACCAATCTTATAGATGCAAGACCCAGCTCCAAAAAGTTATCCTAATCAGCCTGGTCCAATCACAACTGTTTCAAGCCCCATTAATAGAGCTGTGCAAGACTGCCATGCTCTAAACAGGATCAAAATTCTAAGGTAACAGGAGCAGTTTAATAAATGATTATGGCAAATTTGCCGCCATCAATCAGCTGAGCAATGAATGGTTGACTTAAAGGTGTGAGGGCAATCTTGAATTGGGAAGGCATGGAGAAAAATACAAAAGTTTTGGTCTTCCTTTGGAATCCACTAAGGCATGACATAAGACAAATGTTCTATGGCTATGAAGGTGATGACAAACCTTTTGTTGGAACTGTTTCTGGGTTTTTATAATGGTTGCTAAGTTATTGAATCCTTGCAGTTCAGATGGGCGCTCTCGTGCTGCAAGCGCGTCCTTTATTGAGTCAGAGCGACTGTGGAGGAATGTGCTGAAATCTGGGCAGCACCCCAATATGGATGCTCACTCCAGCCACAAGAGGGAGTCAGAGTCTGAAAGTCAATGGCATAATCCAAGATGGAGTGGGGTCCCTGGTGTAGCTTGAGTATTCAGCTGTCCTCCTGATGCCCCATGAAATAACGGTCAAAAACTTTCCTTCTTTCTTCAGTGAATTTATTTATTATTTATTTATTCATTTATTTATTTATTTTTAAAACACCTGAAGCAACATGGAACCTGATCATCCCATATTGCTCTTCTCTACTCTTGTGCTTTTTCAGAAAGGAGGGTAATGATGTACACATTGGACCATTCTGTGAGGAATGATGAGGCCTTCAGTTTTACCAGGAGGGAACATTAAGAAAGATAAGAACAGAATGTGGGAGGATCCCCATCATAGTAGACACTGGGGAGGCATGGTTCATCACCAAAAAAGTGCACTGGAAGGAGTGATGGTTTGGAGGGTGTTGGTAATCTGCCATATCTCATGCCCCCCCCTCAGGCAAATACCCCATGCTGGCTCCTTATTTGGCCAGATTATATTACAGATGTGCCCATTGAGAATGCGCGTATCGAGGAAAGGGATCTCGGTACCAGCTGTGTTGTTCTCAGACACATGATGTACAATACATGTATGGGGCAGTCGTGTTTCAGTCTTAAGTATTGCGTTTCTACTGAAGCAGATAGTTTGTTAATCTCTCTTAGGCACCTACTGACAACAATCGACAGAGCTTATAAATCTATATTTATTCTTCAATTTCTTCTCTCCTTTTTTTTATTAATAATGATTCTTTTTTGGCTGCGCTTTCTCCATTTATAATGATGATAATAATAATAATAATATTTGTAGTGGTAGTAAATTTATTATTATTATCTTTGCTTTTGCTATGAATATTAAAGTGCTACGTGATTAAACTTGATGCAAATGTTAGTCATTGTAAATACTGACATGACATGGAGCGAATAAAATGGAGCTAGCTTCGTCAATCCCTTTTTTTCTCTTTGCAAGTGTTTTCGTAAATGAAATAATGATTTAGCAACCCAGAAAAAAGATGATTTAGGTCATCAGATTTATTCTGTTTTTTTTTTCTTTTTGCTTGCCCTTTCACCCAACAGAACAAAAACTGCTTGAATGGAAAAACAAAATTCCTTAATGGCCATTATTGTAATGCTATTATGTTGATAACATGTCTTAAATGCACACACTTATTTTCTTTTTTTTCTGTTTGTTCCATTTCCAGTTTTTGTTCCTTGAACCCGCCCAAAGACCTGATTTTAATAGTTTTTACATACAATGAATAGTGCACTTGTTTAGTGGATTACAAGGGCCGTTTGTGCTTTTTATGCTCCTCTTACCTTTCATTTAAGAAAGTCGTGAAGTCATTAAACCAAATTGGGGGTTTTAAGATCAATTAAAAAGACAGAGCAGACATCTCTGCCTAAAATTTATTTTTCCAGCAAAACATCAAATAAATAAAAATACAATTCAATGAACACAAAAATGTGACAAAATGGTCATCTCAAAGCTCTTTTTTTATTGATCATATGATTTTTTTTTTCTTTCGTGACATTAGACTGTAGTTTTTATCAGTGTGTCCATGCTGATTATTAAAGAACTTCAACGTTTAATCAAATGAACAGCATTTTCCAAATATATAATCTTAAATGTTTTGTTGTTTTGGGTCATTTTTACATTCCAGTGTGTCCGCCCTGATATTTTTAAACCACAACTGGAATAACTAAATAACCTGTTTATGTATTTATTACATGCCTCTTCTCTAGGTGACTCAAACTAGAATTTATTAATGGCAGCAATTAAATCTGACTTTGTAAATTAAGGATGTTTAGAAATATTAAAATGCAATAACTAGTTTTATTTTTAATTTGTTAAAATTTTATACAAATGAATAGGTTGTGTTTAGAGTGATTAAAAAAACACATGATGAGGAAAATCTCCATCTTTTCCATTCCAGTGATTGAAAAAAAACCGATAAAACAAAATAAAATTCATTAAAAATCATTTCTTTAGCATTGAAAACAATATTGTTCTAGTCTAAATTATTGTAAACAATTCTTTGTTGTACTTGGTCTGGATTTTAGTTAAATTTCTTCCATGTGCCATTTAGCGGATATTCTATGAAGAAAACACATTTATTTAAATTCTAAAATGGTGCTTTTGGGATCTGGCAGCACTCCGCATGCATGCTTAATGGCCACCTCTATATCATGGATTGGAGAAGTGGTGGTAAATCCAACAGGTGTGAAGGAAAAAATGGTAAGTCCATTTATTTGACTCCTATTTAAAATAAAAAAACAATTAATAAAATTGAAGTTGCCTAAAGTGTTGTACAATGATAATTTATAAATTATGAAATAAAGCTATTAGGATTAAAGAACAAATCACTTATTTATGAATGAAATCATACATTAATAACAAAAAATATGTAACCAATAAAGCTAAAAAGTAAAATAAATAATAAAAAAAGAATACATGGGATCATATGACTTATCCAGATGTAAAAGTCAGTGAAAAGAAGTGAGCTTTCAGTCTGGATTTAAAAGTTTCTAATGTAGGTGCTGCTTTAATATTAAATAGTGAACTGTTCCAATATTACAGTACGCACAGCGTATACACAGTCACCTCTGAGCTTTAATTTCGACCTTGGGATAAAGGGGAGTAACTGGGAGGCTGAAATTTCTACATATCGTATGTAGTGAAAAAATATACTTTCTTCCAAATAAGAATTATGGCTAAGATTAAGCTATGTATGGTGCAAACAGAGTGGCGTCGGTCCTCCTTATGTTTGCTATAAAGAAAAGTCAAAAAAATTCGGGGGCAGCAAGTAAACAAAACAATTTAGGAGACCTAAAACTACTGGAACTGACTTAAAACGGGAAAAGAAAACATACAGGATTGGGACTAAACAGCTGTGGGTCCATAAGAAAACCTCTTGTTAGGGAGACTCATCATATAAAGCCTATATTAGAGTGATGGACATGGTGGGAGAACATACAAACGTCAGGGTCACAGACTCTAGGCAGGAATTGAACACTTGAACATAATGTTTTTTTTATTTTTATTTTTTAAACAATGCTTCAGTAAATAATCAAAGATGAGGATAATTCAACAAAACCAGTTAATGGTCTGTTTAAAATGTAGTTTTGAAATTGTAATGATGTAAATTTGTTTGTCTAGGTGCTAGATCAGAGAATATTGAGGTAAGATTTAGAAAAATAGAGAACCTATTACTAAGGAATCACTAATCTCTGTCAATTTAAACTGTATTTTAGTTTTACTGAACAGAATAAAACAGACTGTGAATAGAGTCTTAATGGTTCTGTTCACCATCCAGTCCAGTAGGGGGCAGTGAAACACCCAACTAAAAGACAAAGGAGAAGAAGAGCTGAAGACGTTGTGCCACTTGGACGGCCTAGTTATCCAGCTAAGCTAAAACAATCTCTACATTTAGCTGTTTCTACCTGCAGTTTTACAGAGAATCTTAAATCAGATCAATTAAAAACAGCATTTGGAGAGGATTAACTCACTGATCCTGAGGTAAGTTACTATGACAGCGCTAAGAACACGGCGCTCGACTGCTCCATCCCTTCTTCTTCGTTGGTGTTTACTGGCGGCTTGCATCCGGAAGCGCACTTTGTCAAAAGCGCGCTGTCAACAAATAATTGCGCAAAAAAAATAACGCAAGCTTTTTAAGTTAATTAAAAGAAGCTTTGAGGCAGAAGATTTTGCCTCCATCATTTTTTTGTAATCGAATTACTCGGTTTACTCGAGGAATCGTTTCAGCCCTAAATATCACAGCACAGAAACTGCACTTTAAAAAGTCTCTAACGATCTTTTATTGACAGCTGATTCAGGTGATCCTGCTGTTTTAGTGCTTTTAGATCTTAGTGTAGCGTTTGATACTATAGATCACAACATTCTTATCTCACACCTTGAAAACTGCTGTGGCATCCGAGGTTCAGCTCTGAACTGGATTAAATCTTATAAGACCAAGAGAACCTTCTCAGTGAGCCGCAGTGTTTTTTTTTCTTTTTCAGAGGCTCCACTAACTTGTGGGGTTCCACAGGGTTCCATCCTGGGTCCCTTCCTCTTTTCTTTATATATGCTGCCTCTGGGTTCCATCATAAACAAACACGGTACCTTTCTTCACTGTAATGCTGACGCCACTCAGATCTATTTGCTTTTAAAGAAAAACACTAAAAACGCCATCAAGTCTCTTATATCTTGGATGTCTCTAAATTTTCTCTAATTAAATGAAAATAATTCGAGAGATTGTGGCCTTTGGAAAAATGGATTCCTTGTGTGCCCCTGGCAGTAACTTTGCTCCATTAGCGAATTACTGTAAACCATTTGTACGGAATTTAGGCGTAATATTTGATAATGATTTAAAATTTGATAAACAAATAAACTCTAGTTGAATCTGGTATCTTTGAACAGAGAATTGTAGCCAAGATTAAGCCATTTTTTATCATTCAAAAATTTTGGGAAAGTCGTTCATGCTTTCATTTCATCTCGCCTTGATTATTGTAATGCGTTATATACAGGGATCAGTCCTCGCTCTCTGGTCTACAGCTTGTCCAAAAATCTGCTGCTTGACTTTTAACTGGTACATGCAAAAGTGACCACATCACTCCGGTATTAAAGTCACTTGGCTGGCTCCCGGTTCACTGCAGAATTGATTAAAAAAAATTTATTACAATGTCAAGAAATTTCAGATCTTTAGACCAGTTACTCCTCTCTGTCCCAAGGTCTAGATTAAAGCTCAGAGGTAACCGAGCATTTGCTGTCGCTGCGCCTAAATCATGAAATGGTTTAAAATATAATTTTTGTGGTATTAAACAAGGTTCTGTATTTTTCATCATGCTGAATTCTATTTTCTTTCATTTAACAGGAATAATAATAAAAAAAGACATTATTTGTACTATGAATAGTCAAGAAGAAATTCAGACAGACCTTCACCACTGCCTAGACTGTGAAAAGAGTTTTTTTCAAGAGAAGGATCTCACAGCACACCAGCTAATCCACAGACCAGACAAACCACATCAGTGCTCACAGTGTGGAAAGAGTTTCATCCGTAAGTATCGTCTCCAAGAACATCAGCGCACTCATACAGGAGAGAAGCCGCATCAATGCTCACAGTGTGAAAAGAGTTTTGTTTACATGAGAAATTTGAAAGCGCACCAACGCATCCATGAAGGAGAAAAGCCCTATCTGTGCTCACTGTGTGGAAAGGGTTTTATTAACAAGAGTCATTTTCAACGGCATCAACAGATTCACACTGGAGAGAAACCGTATCACTGTTCACAGTGTGGGAAGAGTTTTAATCAAAAGCATTCTTTCCAGCAACATCAGCGTATTCATACTGGAGACAAACCGTATCATTGTTCTCAGTGTGGGAAGAGTTTTATTCAAAAGGTCTCTCTTCTAAAACATCAGCGTATTCACACTGGGGAAAAGCCATATTACTGCTCAGAGTGTGGGAAGAGTTTTAATAATGTAAGCAATTTCCAACAACACCAGCGCATTCACACTGGAGAGAAGCCGTATTACTGTTCCGTGTGTGGAAAGAATTTTACTCAAAACGGCTCTTTAAAAAGCCATCTACGCACGCATACTAAAGGGACAGGAAAAAAGTGTTTTCAAGGTACATGCCCTTAAGGGGCTGCTTAAGGACCACAGACTCGGATGCACTATGTAAAACACATTGCGAGGACAATGATGGACTGATTGACTGACTAATATAATGGTGGACTGAGGTTTGGAGAGTGTGAATTAATTAAATATGTTCTTTAATAATTTTGATATAAAATGCTCTGTCCTCCTACAGTTCAGGGTTTCTGTGGCAGCTTCCTCAGTCTGTCCTTGCTTTGTAGCTCCAATAAACATTACAATACAAAACTGTGATGCTAACTTAAGCTTATTGCTACCCACCTCTCTTTCCTAGCTTACCTCTGTTCCCTGGTTACTGGATCCTTTGCAGTTTCTGCATCAGAACCATATAGCGGTGGATGATGCAGTAATTAACCTGTTGAATAAAGCTTACTCAAACCTGCACCATGGTCAGGATTATGTTTATTTGATTTTGGTTGTTAGCAGTTAGCGCCAGTTTTGTAAAAGTTTTATGCACACAGACCAATCTTATAGATGCAAGACTCAGCTCCAAAAAGTTATCCTAATCAGCCTGGTCTAATCACAACTGTTTCAAGCCCCATTAATAAAGGCTGTGCAAGACTGCCACGCTCTAAACAGGATCCAACAATATTCTAAGGTAACAAGACCAGTTTATTAAATAATCGGGGCAAATCTGCTGCCATTAATCAGCTAAGCAATGAATGGTTGATTTAAAGGTGTGAGGGCAATCTTGAATTAGGAAGCCATGGAGGAAAAGCCATGTTTTGGTCCTTAAATCATGCATGACATAAGACTGATTCTCTATGGTCTAAGAAGGTGATGACAAACCTCTTGATGGAACTGTTTCTGGGTTTTTATAATGGTTGCTAAGTTATTGAATCCCTGCAGGTCAGATGGGCGCTCTCGTGCTGCAAGCTCGTCCTTGATTGGGTCAGAGGGTCTGTGGAGGAATGTGCTGAAATCTGGGTGCTCACCCCAGCCACAAGAGGGAGTCAGAGTCTGAAAGTCGATGGCATAATCCAAGATGGAGTGGGGTCCCTGGTGTAGCTTGAGTATTAGGCTGTCTGCCTGATAGCCCATGAATTAACGGTCAAACACTGCTTATTTCTTCAGTGAATTTATTTATTTATTTATTTATTTATTTATTTATTTTTAAAGCAGCATAGAACCTAAACATCCCATAATGCTCTTCTCTACTCCTGTGCCTTTCCAGGAGGGAGGGTAATTATGTACACATTAGACCATTCTGTGGGGAATGATGGGGCCTTCAGTTTTAACAGAAGGGGAACATTAAGAAAAATAAGAACAGAATGTGGGAGGATCCCCATCATAGTAGACACTGGGGAGGCATGGTTCATCACCAAAAAAGTGCACTGGAAGGAGTGATGGCTTCGAGGGTGTTGGTAATCTGCCATATCTCATGCCCCCCCTCAGGCAAATACCCCATGCTGGCTCCTTATTTGGCCAGATTATATTACAGATGTGCCCATTGAGAATGCGCGTATCGAGGAAAGGGATCTCGGTGCCAGCTAAGCTGTTCTCAGACACATGACGTACATTACATGTATGGGGCAGTCGTGTTTCAGTCTTAAGTATTGCGTTTCTACTGAAGCAGATAGTTTGTTAATCTCTCTTAGGCACCTACTGACAACAAGCGACAGAGCTTATAAATGTGTCAAGTTCAAACTTCTTTAATTTCTTCTTTTCTTTTTTATCAATAGTGATTCTTCTTTGCCTTCGCTTTCTCCATTCTTCATAATGATAATGATAACAATAATTATTATTATTTTTATTGTTATTATTATCATTATTATTTGTAGTATTAGAAGTAGTAGTAATAGTGTTGTAAATGTATTATTATTATCTTTGCTTTTGCTATGAATATTAAAGTGCTACATGATTAAACTAAATGTAAATGTGTTAATGTCATTGTAAATACTGATATGACATGAACTAAATGGAGCCAACTTTATCAATCCCTTTTTTTCTCTTTGCAAGTGTTTTTGTAAATAAAATTATATACCAACCCAGAAAAAAAGATGATTTAGGTCATCAGCTCTTTTTTCTTTTCTTTTTTTTTTTTTGCATGCACATGCATCCAACAAAACAAATACTGCTTGAATGTAGAAACCAAATTCCTTAACATCCATTATTGTAATGTTATTATGTTGATAACATGTCTTTTATGCACACATATATTTTCTTTTTTTTCCTGTTTGTTCCATTTCCAGTTTTAGTTCCTTGAACCCGCCCAAAGACCTGATTTTAATAGTTTTTTACATACAATGAATAGTGCACTTGTTTAGTGGATTACAAGGGCGTTTACGTTTGTGCTTTTTATGCTCTTCTTACCTTTCATTCATGGATGGTGTGAAGTTATCAAACTAAATTGGGGATTTTAAGATGAATTAACAAGACAGAGCTGACATCTCCACCTAACATTTATTTTCCCAGCAAAAAATAAAACAAAATACAAATGTCTTAGTTTAATCAAATAAACATAAAAATATGACAAATTGGAAATCTCACAGCTTTTTTCATTGATCATATGATTTTTTTTTCTTTTGTGGCATTAGACAGTAGTTTCTATCAGTCTGTCCATGCTGATTATTAAAGAACTTTAAAGGTTAATCAAATGAACAGCATTTTTTCCAAATGTATAATCTCAAAGCTTTTATTGTTTTGGGTTATGAATACAGTTTCTAGTTACATTCCAGTGTGTCCACCCTTATTTTTTAAACCACAACTGCAATAACTAGATAACCTAAACATGTATTTATTACATGCCTCTTCTCTAGGTGACTCAAACAAGAATTTATGACTTTGTAAATTAAGGATGTTTTGAAACATAATGCAATAACTAGTTTTATTTTTTACTTTAAAAAAATTAATAGGTTGTGTTAAGAGTGATTAAAAAACATGTTATGATGAGAAAAGTCTCCATCTTTTCCATTCCAGTGATTAAAAAATAATAAAACAAAATAAAATTCATTTTAAACAATTTATTTAGCATTTAGCATTGGAAACAATATTATTCTAGACTAAATTATTGTAAACAATTCTTTTAAATAAATTCCTTCCACGTGCCATATGGTGGATATTCTGTGAAGCAAAACACATTTATTTAAATTCTAAAATGGTGTTTTAGGGATCTGGCGGCACTCCGCGTGTATGCTTAATGTCCATCTCTATATCATGGATTGGAGCGGTGGTGGTAAATACAACAGGTGTGAAGGAAAAAATGGTAAGTCCATTAATTTGACTCCTATTTAAAAAAAAAAAAAAAATTGAAGTTGCCTAAAGTGGTGTAGAATGATAATTAATAAATAAATGAACAAAACTATTAGGATTAAAGCACATAAATCATTTATTCATGAATGAAATCATACATTAATAACAAAAAATATGTAACCAATAAAGCTAAAAAGTAAAATAAATAATAATAAAAAAGAATACATGGCATCATATGACTCATCCAGATGTAAAAGTCAGTGAAAAGAAGTAAGCTTTCAGTCTGGATTTAAAAGTTTCTAATGTGGGTGCTGCTTTAATATTAAATGGTGAACTGTTCCAATATTACGGCCCAGCAAATGCACGTTCACCTCTGAGCTTTAATCTTGACCTTGGGGACAGAGAGAAGTAACTGGGAGGGTGAAATTTCTAGATATCGTACGTGGTTATAAAAGCTTAGAGATGTACAGAAATCTAAAACCATTCACTGATTTAAGAACAAGTAATACAGTTTAAAAATCCATCCTGTAGCGAACCAGGAGCCTGTGGGGTGATTTTTATAATGTGATCGTCTTTGATTTTGCCGAAGAAAAGTTAAGCAGCAGAATTTTAGACAAGCTTTAGGCCAGAATACAGAGAGAGAGAGAGAGGGAGAGAGAGATGACCGACTGATTCCTGTATATAACACATTACGGTAATTGAGTCAAGATGAAATAAAAACTTGAATTACTTCCTTAAAATCTGTGACTGATAAAAATAACTTAATCTTGGCTATAATTCTTATTTGGAAAAAAAATATATTTTTTCACGTTTCAAAGAACTTCATAAATCCCAGAGGGAAACTGCTTAAAAGTCATACACTTTAACCAATGGCTTAATTTGTTTGTCAAAATGAAAATTATTAATCATTATTAATAATTATTAAACATTAAGCATAAATTCCCTACAAATGGTTTACTGAAAGATGCTAATGAAGCCAAGTCACTGGCAGGAGCACACAAGAAATCCATTCGTCCAAAAACCACAATCTCAGCCTTTTTGATATTTCCCTTTAATTTGAGAAAAAAATTATAGATCCATGCTTTAATGTCATCTAAACAAGCCAAAAAAGACTTGGTGTTATTTTTAGTGTTTTTTTTTTTTAAACGGCAAATAGATCTCAGTGTTTTCAGCATAGTAGTGAAAAGATATACCATGTTTGTTTATGACGACACTCAGAGGCATCATATACAGTATAAATAAAAGGGGGTGTGACTCAGGTTGGGACCCAGTGGTAAATAAATAAATAAATAAAACTAGTAATTGCATTATGTGTCATGACATACTTAATTTGCATTAGTAACCTTGGTTTAATGGAGTATATTTGATGATCAGTAAAAATGGGTTCATGTTTTGTGGTGTTAATGTTATGACTGATAAATGTATGTTGATAAGGTATCTGTGGACATATAATTAAAGAAAACATTAAGTACTAAAGGTAAAATAAGGATGTCTTTAAACATAATGCAATAATTAGTTTCATTTATTTATTTATTAATCTCTTTTAATGGGTTGTAGCTTGAGGAATGCTACACACCCACTGAAGAAAATGAAAAGAATCAATGAGATAAACCTAATTAAAAATCTTTATGAATGAAGGTCTTGTTTGTAAGCGATCTGGCATTAACCAAAGCCATTGTGTTCTGGACCGAGTCGTTCTGATGATTTACTTCTCCTCTGTGGAGACGTGAAAACAGCACACCAGGTACCTGAAATGTGTGCGACGGCACAACAGGTGGAACCCATTGATAGATGGGTTGCAATGAACGGCTTGCAATATAATGACCCCCAGGTAAAAGTCCAGAAATAAGGGACTGGTGATGAGTGTGAGCCTTGAACCTCACCGATAAGCCTCTCCATTTTGCACAGAGCCTACAGTGTTTATGGAGCCTACAGAGGGTATGGTGCAAACAGAGTGGCGTAGGTCCTCCTTATGTTTGCTATAAAGAGAGGTCAAAAAATTTGGGTGCCGCAAGCAAACAAAACAATTTAGGAGACTTAAAATTACTGGAACTGACTTATACACCTTCAATGCAGAGTGTTAAAACTCTGTGTTAAAGCTGGAAAAGAAAACTTACAGGATTGGGACTAAACAGCTGTGGGTCCATAAGAAAACCTCTTGTTAGGGAGACTCATCATATGAAGCCTATATTAGAGTGATGGGCATGGTGGGAGAACATGCAAACTTCAGGGTCACAGACTCTAGGCAGAAATTGAACACTTGACCATAATTATATATTTGTATTTCTTTTAAACAATGTCTCAGTAAATTATTAAACTAGTAATAGTCTGTTTAAAATATAGTTTTAAAGTTGTAATGGTGTGAATTTGTTTGACCAAGTGAAAGATCAGAGCAGATGAAGGTAAGATTTAGAGAAATAGAGAACCTGTTGCTTGAAATAGAAAATCACTAATCTCTGTCAATTTAAACTGTATTTTAGGTTTACTGAACAGAATAAAACAGACTGTGAATAGATTCTTAATGGTTCTGTTCACCATCCAGTCCAGTAGGGGGCAGTGAAACACCCAACTAAAAGACAAAGGAGAAGAAGAGCTGAAGACGTTGTGCCACTTGGACGGCCTAGTTATCCAGCTAAGCTAAAACAATCTCTACATTTAGCTGTTTCTACCTGCAGTTTTACAGAGAATCTTAAATCAGTTCAATTAAAAACAGCATTTGGAGAGGATTAACTCACTGATCCTGAGGTAAGTTACTATGACAGCGCTAAGAACACGGCGCTCGACTGCTCCAACATGGCGCCGGTGTGTGTGTGTGTGTGTTATATACAGGGATCACCCAAAAGTGACCACATCACTCCGGTATTAAAGTCAGTTGTCTGGCTCCTGGTTCACTGCAGAATAGATTTTTTTTTAATGTATTTCTTGTTTTTAAATCACTGAATGGTTTTACACCTGGCTGAGACATTTAATCCCTTTTATTCTTTTTAGGGCTGCAGCTAACGAATAGTTTAGTAATCGAGTGTTCTACCAAAAAAATGTATCAATTAATCGAGTAATCGGATAAAATGTACTTTTGCTTAATTATACAGCAAAATATATAAGAGAAACAAAGGTTAATTGGTTTTCTTTTTAGAAAAATAAACTTGTCTCTTTTAAATGCATACAGCATTTTATCAAAAATAAACACTTTCATTATTCACAATCCCAGGAATAGCTTATACCCGTCTCACCTATGAGGTTTGACTCGCGGTGAGATGCGGTGTAAGGAAACGTGAGCCGCCGCGACTGCCCGCCAACGTCCTGCGAAGTTCTGCAAAGGTCCGCAAGCTTCTGCGAGGACCGGCAAAAAAATTTAACATGTTTTTAAGGCGGCTTGAACATGTTTAATTTTTTTCGCGGAAAGATGTGGACACAATCGCAGCACCAAAACTTTCGGTGAATCAGGATGAACTGTACTTCCGGTCAGCGCGCGATACCACGTAGGTGATATAGGAGTATTAAAGTTGACTGAGATGAATTAAGTGCATTACAGAGCCATACACAAGTCTTTTCTGGCATGCAAAAACAAAACCAAAAAAAAAGGTATTTTAAATGACTTTAAGGATCAAAATAACTCATTAAAAGCACACATTAAAATAAATAATGATACAAAAGACTTTGTCAAAAGCGCGCTGTCAAAAAACAATTGCTCAAAAACATAATGCAAGCTTTTAAAATTACTTAAATGAAGCTTTGAGGCAGAAGATTTAGCCTCGATCACTTTTTGTAATCGAATTACTTAAGGAATCGTTTCAGTCCTAATTCTTTTTAATTATTTATTTAACTTTTTAGCTAAGATTAATTGATTATTTATTAAATTTAACTATTTATGCATGATTTCATTTGATTAATGTTTTTATTAACTGTCACTAACTGATTTGTATTTACTTTTGGTCATTTTACTCCTATTATTGTACAGCGATAAATGTGCTATAAATAAGTTTGACTACATAGGACTCGTGTAATAGTGTCTGAAAAAAAAAACAATTAAATATTATTTTTTTGGTATTGAACAATGTTTTGTATTTTTCATCATGCTGAATTCTATTTTCTTTTATTTAACAGGAATAATAAAAAGAAGAAAAAAAAGACATTATTTGTACGATGACTAGTCAAGAAGAAACACAGACAGACCTTCACCGCTGCTTAGTGTGTGGAAAGAGTTTTAGTCAAGAGAAGGATCTCACAGCACACCAGCGCATCCACAGACGACGCAAACAGCATCAGTGCCAACAGTGTGGAAAGAGTTTCACTCAAAAGTATCGTTTCTACGAACATCAGCACACTCATACAGGAGAAAAGCCATATCAGTGCTCACAGTGTGGAAAGTGTTTTGTTTACATGAGGAGTCTCAAAGTACACCAACGCCTCCATGAAGGAGAAAAGCCCTATCTGTGCTCACTGTGTGGGAAGGGTTTTATTACCAAGAGTCATTTTAAACAGCATCAACAGATTCACACTGACGACAAACCGTATCACTGTTCACATTGTGGGAAGAGTTTCAATCAAAAGTATTCTTTCCAGCAACATCAGCGTATTCATACTGGAGACAAACCCTTTCATTGTTCTCAGTGTGGGAAGAGTTTTATTCAAAAGGTCTCTCTTCTGAAACATCAGCGTATTCACACTGGGGAGAAACCATATTACTGCTCAGAGTGTGGGAAGAGTTTTAATAATGTAAGCAATTTCCAACAACACCAGCGCATTCACACTGGAGAGAAGCCGTATTACTGCTCCGTGTGTGGAAAGAATTTTACTCAAAATGCCTCTTTAAAAAGCCATCTACGCACACATACTAAAGGGACAGGAAAAAAGTGTTCTCAAGGTCCATGCCCTTGAGGGGCTGCTTTAGGGCCACAAACTGGGATGAGAAACAAAATTCCTTAACTATTATTGTAATGTTATTATGTTGATGAGATGTCTTTAATGCACACACATATTTTCTTTTTTTTTCTGTTTGTTCCATTTCCAGTTTAGGTTCCTTGAACCTGCTTAAAGACCTGAATTTAATAGTTTTTACATACAATGAATAGTGCATTTGTTTAGTGGACTACAAGGGCCGTTTGTGCTTTTTACGCTATTCTTGCATTTCATTCATGGATGCTGTGAAGTTATCAAACCGAATTGGGGGTTTTAAGGTGAATTAACAAGACAGAGCTGACATCTCTGCCTAAAATTTATTTTCCCAGCAAAAATAAATTTTCCCCAAAAATAAAATTAACAAAAATACAAATTTCTAAGCTTAATCCAGTGAACATAAAAATATGTCAAAATGGTCATCTCAAAGTTTTTTTTCATTGATATGATTTTTTTACTTTCATTTGTGGCATTAGACTAGTTTTTATCAGTGTGTCCATGCTGATTATTGAATAACTTCAAAGTTTAATCAAATTAACAACATTTTCCAAATATATAATCTTAAGCTCTTTAATTTTTTGAGTCTTGATTGCAGTTTTTAGTTGCATTCCAGTGTGTCCATCCTGATTTTTTTAAAACCAAAACTGGAATAACTAAATAACCTGTTTATGTATTTATCTTCTCTAGGTGACTCAAACTAGAATTTATTAATGGCAGCAATTAAATCAGACCTTGTAAATTAAGGATGTCTTGAAATATTAAAATGCAATAACTAGTTAAATTTTTTTAATTCGTTTAAATTACAGAAAAATTAGTAGGTTGTGTTTAGAGTGATAAAAAAAAAACACAGACTAATGAGAAATCTCCAATCCATTCCCGGGATAAAAAAATTATAAAACAAAATACAATGTATTAAAAATCAGCAGCAGAATTTTTTACAAGTTTTAGGCAAGAATAGAGAGAGATGACCGACTGAGTTCTGTATATAACACATTACAGTAATTAAGTCAAGATACAATAAAAACTTGAATTACTTTCTCAAAATCTGTGCATGATAAAAATAGCTTAATCTTAGTCTAGGATAACAAATTTATAAATCTAGCTTACAACGTAATAGTATATAAACTGAAAGAGTTCTGTACATTGTGTTTTACATTTTAAAGTAAAGTTGGTAACATTCTAAGAAGATCAAGTCTGGTAGCCCAGGTGTCAGAGAAATTAGGGTCGAGTCCCAAAGTCAATGTGAATGCTAATTTCAAAGCCAGGCTGTGCCTTTGTCTCTATGGTAATGTAAAGGTCTGGGTGATACTGTCAGGCTGATTAGATTAGCACCAATGCATTTGAAAGCCACCGTTATGCTGATGAGATCAGGGCTGGGGAACTTCCGTTACCAGGCTGACTCCTGTGCTATACTATGCTTTGTTTAGATTGTCTCCACCTATTTGTATCCCTCCCTCTTGTAAAGTATAAACTCTCCAGAGCTGAGTTTTTAGTCAGGACTTGGATGACTACCGCGACGCTCGGCGAGTTCTCAATAAAGAGTAACTTCTGCTTGAATGATATCCCAACATCTCCTGGTCTCTGAAAAAGTTCCCAACATTAGCTATAATTAATAGCTATAATCCAGGTAAAAGTCCAGAAATAAGGGACTGGTGATGAGTGTGAGCCTTGAACCTCACCGATAAGCATCTCCATTTTGCACAGAGCCTACAGTGTTTATGGAGCCTACAGAGGGTATGGTGCAAACAGAGTGGCGTAGGTCCTCCTTATGTTTGCTATAAAGAGAGGTCAAAAAATTTGGGTGCCGCAAGCAAACAAAACAATTTAGGAGACTTAAAATTACTGGAACTGACTTATACACCTTCAATGCATAGTGTTAAAACTCTGTGTTAAAGCTGGAAAAGAAAACTTACAGGATTGGGACTAAACAGCTGTGGGTCCATAAGAAAACCTCTTGTTAGGGAGACTCATCATATGAAGCCTATATTAGAGTGATGGACATGGTGGGAGAACATACAAACTTCAGGGTCACAGACTCTAGGCAGGAATTGAACACTTGAACATAATGTTTTTTTTATTTTTATTTTTTAAACAATGCTTCAGTAAATAATCAAAGATGAGGATAATTCAACAAAACCAGTTAATGGTCTGTTTAAAATGTAGTTTTGAAATTGTAATGATGTAAATTTGTTTGTCTAGGTGCTAGATCGGAGAATATTGAGGTAAGATTTAGAAAAATAGAGAACCTATTACTAAGAAATCAATAATCTCTGTCAATTTAAACTACATTTTAGGTTTACTGAACAGAATAAAACACACTGTGAATAGATTCTTAATGGTTCTGTTCACCATCCAGTCCAGTAGGGGGCAGTGAAACACCCACCTAAAAGACAAAGGAGAAGAAGAGCTGAAGACGTTGTGCCACTTGGACGGCCTAGTTATCCAGCTAAGCTAAAACAATCTCTACATTTAGCTGTTTCTACCTGCAGTTTTACAGAGAATCTTAAATCAGTTCAATTAAAAACAGCATTTGGAGAGGATTAACTCACTGATCCTGAGGTAAGTTAAAGTCTAAACACTTACTGACTGGATCCTATTATTTGTAAAATGAAATATAGTAGAAATGTAATGTAGTGCAGTGTAGAACCGAGTCCAGTTATTGGCGATAATGTGCAAGTTTGCAGTCCTGAGGTGTGCAGAATGTGCAAGTGTGTGACTGTTTGGTCTAGGGCTGTCTATCGAATATTTTAGTAATCGAGTATTCTACCAAATATATGCGAGAAACAAAGATTAAATGGTTTTCTTTTTAGAAAAATATCCAAAATAAACAGTCATTATTCACAATACAAGGAACAGCTTAACGCCTACTTAAATGAATTAAGTTCATTTTAATTAAGAGTGTTTGCTGTCTCTGCACCTAAATTATGGAATGGTTTACCATTTAATATTAGAGCAGCACCTGCATTAGAAACGTATAAACCCAGACTGAAAGCTCGGTTCTTTTCAATGGCTTTTACACCTGGCTGAGACATTTAATCCCTTTTATTCTTTTTAATTATATATTGTACTTTTTAGTTAAGTTTAATTGATTACTTATTTAAATTATTTATGCATGATTTGATTACTGTTTTTATTAACTGTCACTAACTGATTTTTATTTACTTTTTACATAATTAAATGTATACTGAACAAAAATATAAACGCAACACTTTTGTTTTTGCTCCCATTTTTAATGAGATGAACTCAGAGATCTGAAACGTTTTCTACATAAACAAAATAACCATATCTCTCAAATATTGTTCACAAATCTGTCAAAATCTGTTACGATGAAGAACTGGAGTCAAGTCGAGACCCCAATAAGGACGACGAGCATGCAGATAAGCTTCCCTGAGACAGTTAGTGCAGAAATCCTTTGGTTATGCACTCCGATTGTTTCAGCAGCTGTCCGAGTGGCTGGTCTCAGACGATCATGGAGGTGAACATGCTGAATGTGGAGGACCTGGGCTGGTGTGGTTACCCGAGGCCGGTTGGATGTACTGCCAAATCCTCTGAAACACCTTTGGAGACGGCTTATGGTAGAGAAATGAACATTCAATTCACGATCAACAGCTCTGGTGGACATTCCTGCTGTCAGCATGCCAATTGCACGCTCCCTCAAAACTTGCGACATCTGTGGCATTGTGCTGTGTGATTCAACTGAACCTTTCAAAGTGGCCTTTTACAGGTGGCCAGTCTAAGGCACACCTGTGCAATAATCATGCTGTCTAATCAGCATCTTGATATGGCACACCTGTGAGGTGGGATGGATTATCTCGGCAAAGGAGAAGTGCTCACTATCACTGATTTTGACAGATTTGTGAACAATATTTGAGAGATATGGTTATTTTGTTTATGTAGAAAATGTTTCAGATTTTTGAGTTCATCTCATAAAAAATGGGAGCAAAAATAAAAGTGTTGCGTTTATATTTTTGTTCAGTATAGTTTTACTTGCTTACATTTTATGCTGTTTAATTCTGGTCATTTTACTCCTATGATTGTTTAGCACTTTAGTCAACTCCGGTTGTTTTTAAATGTGCTATAAATAAATTTGACTTGACTACATAGAGCTCTGTTCATGTAATAGTGTCTGTAGTACCTGGGAGGAAAAATCATTAAATATAATTTTTTTTTTGGTATTGAGCAATGTTTTGTATTTTTCATGATGCTGAATTCTATTTTTTTTCCTTTAACAGGGATAATAAAAAGAACATATTTGTACTATGAATAGTCAAGAAGAAACTCAGTCGGACCTTCACCACTGCTTAGAGTGTGGAAAGAGTTTTAGTCAAGAGAAGGATCTCACAGCACACCAGCTCATCCACAAACAAGACAAACAACATCAGTGCTCACAGTGTGGAAAGGGTTTCAATTATAAATGTCTTCTCCAACAACATCAGCGCACTCATACAGGAGAGAAGCCGTATCAGTGCTCACAGTGTGGAAAGAGTTTTACTCAAGGGAAGTATCTCACAGCACACCAGCTCATCCACAGCCAAGAAAAACCACATCAGTGCTCAAAGTGTGGAAAGAGTTTCATTTTTAAACATCGTCTCCAGAAACACCAGCTCACTCATACTCGAGAGAAGCCGCATAAGTGCTCCCAGTGTGGAAAGAGTTTTGCTAGCATGAGAGATTTGAAATCACACGAGTACGTCCATACAGGAGAGAAGCTGCATCAGTGCTCACAGTGTGAAAAGAGGTTTTTTCAAGAGAAGGATCTCGCAGCACACCAGCGCATCCACAGACTAGACAAGCCACATCAGTGCTCACAGTGTGGAAAGAGTTTCATTCATAAATATCGTCTCCAAGAACATCATCGCACTCATACAGGAGAGAAGCCGCATCAGTGCTCACAGTGCGGAAAGAGTTTTGCTAACATGAGAAATTTGAAAGCACATGAGTATATCCATACAGAAGAGAAGCCACATCAGTGCTCACAGTGTGGGAAGAGTTTTGTTTACTTGAGAAATTTGAAAGCACACCAACGCATCCATGAAGGAGAAAACCCATATCTGTGCTCACTGTGTGGAAAGGGTTTTATTAACAAAAGTCATTTTCAACAGCATCAACAGATTCACACTGGAGACAAACCGTATCACTGTTCACCATGTGGAAAGAGTTTTAATCAAAATGATTCTCTCCAGCAACATCCTCGCATTCACACTGGAGACAAACCGTATCATTGTTCTCAGTGTGGGAAGAGTTTTACTCAAAAGGGCTCTCTTCTGCAACATCAGCGTATTCACACTGGAGAAAACCCGTATCATTGTTCTCAGTGTGGGAAGAGTTTTACTCAAAAGAGCTGTCTTCTGCAACATCAGCTTATTCACACTGGGGAGAAGCCATATTTTTGCTCAGAGTGTGGGAAGAGTTTTAGTAATTTGAGCAATTTCCGGCGACATCAGCGTATTCACACTGGCGAAAAACCGTATCATTGTTCTCAGTGTGGGAAGAGTTTCATTCAAAAGGGCTGTCTTCTGCAACATCAGCGTATTCACACTGGGGAGAAGCCATATTATTGCTCAGTGTGTGGGAAGAGTTTTAGTAATTTCAGCAATTTCCAACACCACCAGCGCATTCACACTGGAGAGAAGCCGTATTACTGCTCTGTGTGTGGAAAGAATTTTACTCAAAACAGCTATTTAAAAACCCATTTTCGCACGCATATTGTAGGGAGAGGGAAAAGGTTTTCTCAAGCTTCATGTCCTTGAGGGGCTGCTTTAGGGCCACAAACTGGGATGCCCTATTTGAAACACATGGTGAGGACATTGATGGACTAATTGACTAATACAGGGTTAGTATAATGGGGGCTAAGGTTTGGAGATTGTGAATTAATTAAATATGTTCTTTAATAATTTTAATGTAGATCTGGGAGCTCCTGTGCTCCCAGATCACTGGGAGCACAGGAGCAGCATGCTCTGTCCTCCTTCAGTACTGGGATTCAAACACCAGGAACAATTGGAACTGTGGCAGGTTCCTCAGTCTGTCCTTGCTCTGTAGCTTCAATAAACATTACAATACATACTGTGATGCCATCTTAAGCTCATTGCCACCTGCCCCTCTTTCCTAGCTTACCTTTGTTCCCTGGTGACAGGACCCTTTGCAGTTTCTCCATCTCTAATGGTGGACCAAAGTTTGGAGATTGTGAATAAATTAATAAACATGTTCTTTAATAATTTTAAAAAAATAAAATTTTAAAAATAAATTTAATGTCTGCCCTGTGCTTCTCCTGTTCAGGGGTCTGAACACCGAAAACATGTGTAACTGTGGCAGTCTCCTTAGTCTGTCCTATATACAGTGGAATCTCGGATTGTAAGTATCGCACTTTGAGAGTGTTTCGCAAGATAAGCAAAGATTTTTAATAAATTTTGCTGTAAAAAAATAAGTCAGATAAACAAGTCTTGGTTTACTCGCGAACCGTGTTACTCACAATCCGACTTCCACTATATAACAAGGTATTTAAATTAACATGAAATCTATTTCAGCAAAGAGTCAGCAGGTGCAGAGGGCAGATCGGGTGAAGATCACTGGGAGCACAGGATCAGCATGTGTAGCTCCGAACCATCATGACTCCAACTGGAGCTGGTCCTTCTCTGGATGCCTCAGGATCCTCGCAGGGTTGACCTTTGTCTACTGAAGCTGGCACAATCCCCAGATGCCTCGGCATGGGTAGAAAAATAAAGAACAGGTGGAAAGAATTACCGTAGTTACCTTTCAGAATAGAAGTACTGGAGTATAAGGTTATGGGATGAATTATGTGTATGTCAGATTAAAGAGATGCTTCTTGAGTCTACTTTTAAACTGGGAAACTGTCTGAGCTCCTCACATTGTCTGGAAGGCTATTCCAAAGCGTTGGAGTTAAATATAAAAACGCCCTACTTCTTTTTGTAGATTTTGATATTCTGGAAACTACCAGAATCCAGAGTTTTGTGATTTTGAGGAACGTCATGGGTTGTAACAAATAAGAAGACTGGCTAGATACAATTATGTTTAAAATAATAGCAGTGTGTTAAAAAAAAGTGAATAAAGCTCCATATCCATATAATAACTTTTTATTTAAATCACACAAATGCATTGGACACCCTGCACGTTTTATTATGAATCACAACATGAAGAAAAATGTGCTAAATGGATTATTAGTTTACAGAAAGTGAAGAGAAACTTATATTAGTCTGTAAAAAAAAAATAGCAGTGTCATCATTCATCTTTACCCCTTGCAGGAGTATTTGACAGCACTGAGCAGCTCCTTCAGTGGCAGGCTGCTGTACCCATGATGAAGGAGAGATTCCGCGGGACTTTCTTACCAACTGTTGTCAGACTGTAAAAATTTTATATGAATGAGACTCTGACTGCAAACGCACAAACAAACAAACACACACATCAAATACACCATTGTAGTTATGTGCTAAAAATTACTTAAATCCTTAAAATTTGATTTAGAAACAGTTATAAATATAAAGCAAACATAAAATGGAACATTTTAAACTTTATAGTGATGTGCAATATCTCCAGTCATGTGCAATGCTATGGTGGAACGTGCAATTTTTCTTTCTGTCTCGGGGAACCACCATAACTGGGCAAAGTGCAATTTAAAACATTTAGAATATTATTGTAATGCCTGTCATTCACTCTCTGTACAGTATGTATACATATATTCATTGAGTACAAAACTTATTACTTAGTTAACTGTGTTTACTCATTGTCTAAATATATATTTATGTAAATATTTTTTACTACACAGAAGTCCATATTCTATAGCCAGATTGTATAGTATACATTTATACTGTTAGTATTTTTTGTTCTTTATTTTTATTTTATTTTACTTTATTCTGTTGTTTCTTAATTTTTAACTTTGTACTGTCCACTTGCTGCCATGGCAAAACAAATTTCCCACTTGTGGGACTAATAAAGGTTTATCTTATCTTACAAAGTGTTGAATTTACCTTTTAAACAAAAATGCTTGAAGTTTAATTTTTCTTGTGCATCTTTGAACTAATATTTATTTGTATAACCAGATTTGTGAGAACTGCTTCATATCTGTACTACATGCCACAATTCCTCTGCATTTCTTGGTTTTGCCTCAGAAACAGCATTTTTATTGTCAGGTCACAACTTTTATATTGGATTAGGGTCTGGGGATTGTGCTGGCCACTCCATAACGTCAATCTTGTTTGTCTGGAACCAAGATGCTGCTTGCTTACTGGTGTGTCTGGGGTCTTGTTAAAACACCCATTTCAAGGGCATCTCCTCTTCTGCATAAGGCAACATGACCTCTTTGAGTATTCTGAAGTACTCAAATTGATCCATGATCCCTGGATTGTGATGAATAGGCCCAACACCATAGTACGAGAAGCATCCACATGTCTTGATCACTGTCTTCACAGTGTATTGTGGCCTGACAAACTGTCTGCGGCCTCTAGACCACAAAATATTTTAAAGCATTTAATATCATTTTAGCAGAGCAGCCTATCATTTTCTGCATTTATTGGTATGTTTTTTTTCCATCTCTAATCAACTGTTAAATCAAAGTACGCTGTTGTTCTAAACAATGTCTGAAACAACCTGTTTTACTCAGATTTTCAGAGAGAAATGCACAGGACAACCTTTTTTGCATTTATCCTTAAATAAGGGCAACTTGTTTGACACCTGTTTTTCACAGAATAATTTACCTCTCCAATTGAACTCGCCCCATTATTATTTTAAACACGCCCCATTTCAAATTAATGATTTAATTACACAGAATCAGGTGCATCCAATCATGACTGTTGGGTCTGTTGGTTTTCTTTTATTTCACTTCACCTACAAGTAAAATATGTACTACAGTATGAAGAAATATAATTTCTACAAAAAACAATCATTGATCTGGTTACTGATGTTGGACTGCTATTATTTTGAACACAACTGTATGTGTGCATGAGGACAGAGTGTGTTCTTTCTCGACACGCTGCGCTATGAACAAACACATTTAACTTCAAATTTTATTTGTCACATACACAGTCATACACAGTACAATATGCAGTGAAATGCTTAGACGACTGCCCGTGGCATTAAAATAAAAGACTATTAATAGGAAATAAATATGGAAAAGAAAATAGAATTGTACAGTAAAAAATATACAAAATAAGAAACATGTATGAAAAATATAGAAAAACAGCTGTACAATATAGAAATTTAGCATTTATGGAATTTTTGTATGGAAATGAATATGAGTAGAAATGTGCAGAGGGTGTGCAAATATGCCTGAAAGTGTCATGATTTACATATGGCCACTAGTGTCAATGAATGTCCGGAATGTCCAGAGTGAGTGCAAGAACCATATGTGTGGATGTGCAAAATGGATTATTACTGTGTGGTGTGCTGATTAAGAGACCGTATTGTCTGCTGGAAAAAGCTCCTCCTCAGTCTCTCTGTGTTGGGTTTCAGGGAGCGGAATAGCTTTCCTGACCTCAACAGAGAGAACAGTTCATTGCTGGGGTGACTGAGGTCCTTCACAATCTTCCTGGCCTTGGTCCAGCACTGCTTGCTGTAGTTCAAGTGCAGATCAGGGAGCTCGGTGTGGATCACACCACCCTCTGTAGAGCTCGTCTGTCCTGCATGGTGCTGTTTTCGAACCAGGTCGTGACATTTTCCATCAGGATGCTCTCTATGGTGCAGGAGTACAAGTTCCTTAGTTCCTAAGGAGCCAGTCAGAAATTAGAGATCCACTGACACATAGATGAGCTGAGTCCCAGGTGCTCCAGCTTGGTGATGAGTGTGGAGGTAATTATGGTATTAAATGCAGAGCTGTAGTCGATGAAGAGCATTTTAACATAATTCCCTTTCCGAGTGTCCAGGTGAGTGAGTGATGTGTGGAGGAGATGAGAGATTGCATCGTCTGAGGAACGGTTTGGGCGGTATGCAAACTGTAGTGGGTCCAGTGGGTCCGGTAGTGAAGAAATTCCAGGCGCTCAAAGCACTTCATCACTACTGAGGTGAGGGCTACAGGGCGATAATTATTGAGAGAAGCAGGATGAGGTTTCTTCGGGACAGGAACAATGATGGACTCTTTGAAGCATGTGGGGATCACCGACTGAGATAAAGAGAGGTTGTATACCACCACGCCTACTTCGATCAAAGGATGCAGGCTGCTTGTCAGTACCGCGGGTATTATTAAAACAAAGCAAGTTTTATTAAGTAAAACTACAGCAGGGGGCAGAGCTTTTTCTTACAAAGCCCCAAAGTTATGGAATAGTCTTCCAAATAGTGTTCGGGACTCAGACACAGTCTCAGTGTTTAAGTCCAGGCTAAAAACCTATTTATTTAGCCAAGCATTTTTATAAATAGATTAGCCTTAGGTAAAGGAGCAGATCTGGGGGACTCATGGACGTAGAGTATTAGGTGAACTGGTATGTTTGGATGCTGTCTTCCCCACTCTCATTGATCACTCAGGTTTGTTGACGGTGAGGTGATTGGTTGCCTTACATCTCTGGAAGCCCTCATGTTTGTGTTTCCTTTTGGCTCTCCCTTTTTAGTTATGCTGTCATAGTTAGTCCTGCCGGAGTCTCTGCTTGCACTCTGCACTAAATATACATTCACTTTTTGCATTGTTCGACTGTGACCATACCTAACTGTTATCTCTCCATCTCTTTGCTCTCTCCTTTTCTGCTCTCTCTCCTCTCTCTCTCTCTCCCTCTCTCCTTTTTCCTCTACCTATCTCTCTGTCGAGCTATACATGTCGCTCCTGAGCTGCCAGTGATCCAGACCCCCTCTGCCAGCTGGACCTCTCTAACTCATCCTGGAGTCCTGCTTCTGGTTGGAGATCTTATCACATGGATGCCCCCGTGTGGTCTGCCTGGAATGCGTGTGGTGACTGGGGTTGGTTCCACTTTTCCATAAAGGTGGTCCTGTCCTCGACTGATGCAGACAGCTGTTCTCTGAGGACCTGTGACTTCAGTCGCTCAATAGTTCAGGACTGAAATTTTTCACAGTCTACCTGAGCCTCCAGGAACAAACTGGACTTTAATCTTACACATCTCCTCTTATATTGAACTTTCAGTCTCGCATATTATTATGCACATCAATCCCTGCTATCTGTTTTCACCCAGATGAGGATGGGTTCCCTGTTGAGTCTGGTTCCTCTCAAGGTTTCTTCCTATTACCATCTCAGGGAGTTTTTCCTTGCCACTGTCGCCGTCGTCCTAGGCTTGCTCATCAGGGACAATCAGGGACAATCATATCATTTTGATTTATACACATTCACATTTCATACAAACTTAGTTCTTTTGATTGTGAAAAGCTGCTTTGTGATGATGTAAATCGTTAAAAGCGCTATACAAATAAAATTGAATTGAATTGAATTATATCTCTGTGAACACAGGTGCTAGCTGGTCTGCGCAGGCTCTGAGGATACGACCTGAGATGCTGCCTGGTCCTGCTGCTTTCCTGGTGTTCACTCTCTTGAAGGCTCTCCTCACGTCATGCTGAGTGATGATGAACGCGTTTCCGGTGCTGGCAGTGTCTTCCTGTCTGCAGCCGTTAGCGCCGCTAGCATTAGCTTGCTAGCGTCTTTAGCTGCAGCCTCGAAGCGAGCATAAAAGGTGTTCAGCTCATCTGCCAGAGTCACGTCCGCGTTCGTCATACCGTCCTTAGTCCCTGCCACAGGCTCCTAGAGTCACTCTTTTGGAGCTGTGACTCTAGTTTTCTACCGTAGCACTGCTTTGCCTCTTTTACCGCCTTCCGGACACTATATGATGCAGCCTTGTACGGTTCCATGTCCCCCGACGCAAGTCCCGTGTTGTAGGCAGCGGTGCAAGATCTCAGAGCATCGCAAATGGCTTTATCCACCCACGGCTTCTGGTTGGAAAACGTTCTGATAGTCTTTTTCTCCACGGTATCATCCGCTAGTTTCCTGATGAATCCCACAACCGCTTCCTTAAACACGCTGACGTCTTCGGAGCTGTTTCAGATGTCCCAGTCTGCGTCATCAAGTGCGTCCTTTAACACGGCCACCGATTGGTCCGTCCAGCACGTGACTTCCCTCTGAATCGGAACTTCCTGTTTCAGCCTTTGTTTGTATTTTGGCATGAGGAAGATGGTGGCATGGTCGGATTTACCAAACTGAGGGCGAGATTGTGCTTTGTAGCCGTCCTTGAATGTAGTGTAGCAGTGGTCCAGTGTCCTTTCGCCCCTGGTGGGGCAGGTGATATGCTGATGAAAGTTCGTCCCAGTGATTGTTGTTGTAAGTGCCTCATGCAGCTCACGTAAGGCAGTGTCCGTGACCGCTTGTGTTGAAATATAAACAGCGCTGAAAATAACCGATATAAACTCCCGAGGTAGATAAAAAGGACGACACATGATGGACAGTAGTTCCAGGTTAGGTGTGCAGGAGCGTGTAAGAGGAACAACACTCGCGCTGTTGCAACAGCTGCTGTTCACCATTAAGCACACACCGCCACCCTTTGACTTTCCCGAGTCCCGTGTCCTGTCCATGCGGTGAACCGAGAAGAACTCGGCCGGCTGGATAGTGTGGCCTGGCACCGCTGGGTTTAGCCATGTCTCGGTGAAGCAGAGGAGATCGCAGTCCCGAATGTCTCTCTGGAACTTTATCCTGTCCCTGAGGTCTGTAGGATTACAAATTTATAAAATGTTAAATCTAGCTTCCAACGTAATAGTATATAAACTGAACAAGTTATGTACATTGGGTTTTACATTTTAAGGTAAAGTTGGTGACATTCTAAGAAGATCAAGTCTTGTACCCCAGGTGTCAGAGACATTAACCTTTTTGTCTTTATGTACTTCCTGACCACTGGGTAGGGTCCCAAAGTCAATGTGAATGCTAATCTCAAGGCCAGGCTATGCCTTTTGTCTCTATGAGAATGTAAAGGTTTGGGGGATACTGTCAGGCTGATTAGATTAGCACCTATGCATTTGAAAGCCACTGTTATGCTGATGAGATCAGGGCTGGGGAACTTCCGTTACCAGGCTGACTCCTGTACTAGACTATGCTTTGTTTAGATTGTCTCCACCTCTTTGTATCCCTCCCTCTTGTAAAGTATAAACTCTTCCGAGCTAAGTTTTCGGTCAGACTTGGATGACTACAGCGGCGCTCGGCGAGTTCTCAATAAAGAGTAACTTCTGCTTGAATGATATCCCAACGTCTCCTGGTCTCTGAAAAAGTTCCCAACAGTTTTGGTGCCGTGACCCGGATAGAGCTGCTCACCTGAATCCAGATTGAAACTTCAAGCTCAAAGATCTGACTTCATTCCAGACTGAATCTTTTTGTACAAGCAAGGATTGGTGAGTTCCACTCTATCCAAAAGAACCTTTAAGACCAGTACAAATTTGTTATCCTCTGCGCCGTCAGAGAAGAGTTAACATACTGCTGTAGGGTTTAGTTAACTAAGTTATCCTCTAAAAGTTTCTGTTTAGAGATGGTTATCCTCTGTTCAGGCAGGGAAGATTAGCATTACGTGCTAATATTTGTGTGTTATCCTCTGTTCAGGCAGGGAAGATTAGCATTAAGTGCTAATATTTTGTGTGTTATCCTCTGTTTTTGGCAGGGAAGATTAGCATTACATGCTAATATTTGTGTGTTATCCTCTGTTTTTGGCAGGGAAGATTAGCATTAAGTGCTAATATTTTGTGTGTTATCCTCTGTTTTGGCAGGGAAGATTAGCATTACGTGCTAATATTTGTGTGTTATCCTCTGTTTTGGCAGGGAAGATTAGCATTACGTGCTAATATTTGTGTGTTTTCCTCTGTTTAGGCAGGGAAGATTAGCCTTGTGTGCTAGTATTTGTGTTATCCTCTGTTGATCAGAGAAGTTTTAGTGTTTTGTCTTAACAAGCGTATCAAGCCTCTGTTGATCGGAGAAGTTTTAGTGTTTTTTGATTGTGTGGTAACAAACAGTTTTACAAAATGTTTAAGCAGAATGCTAGACTGATCCCCACAACTAAAAAAGGTGGTCTTGCGACTCCTTCATGGTCTGATAGTGAATTCAAATCACTGTTAGGAGAGCAGATGAACATAATAGTAACTGAGAAAGTTAGACAAGAACTAACTCAAAAGTATAAGATCCATCCAGACAAGACGTGGTCGGTAGATGAGTGCAAAAAGGTATTAGGAGCATGCATTCGTAAGAAAAATGTGAAAGGCATTATCTGCTGTCATAGAGAATTTGGTTTAACGCTAAGTACACAACAGTCTCAGCGTATCTCAGAGCTAGAGGAACAGATCCAGGAGCTCCGTGCTAGGGTATCCTCTTTTACGAAGAAACTGAACCGCAACCAAACTTTAGCAAGAACTGATGTAGATAAAGTTAGTCAGTCTGATAACAACTATCCTGACTTACAAGCTTTCTTTGACCCAGATGTAGCCATTCAGTCAGTAACTGATGTGCCTGTAGATTCAGTAAATGTATGTGGTGCTAGAAGGAGATCTCAGGGAATTGAGGGAATTGCAAGTGTTACTCCCAACTCTTCTGTTGTCAAAGTCCAAACTGTTGCTAAATCACTAGGACCTAAGGATATAGAGAGACTATCCCAGAGCTTACCCTCAGCACGCACTAATTTTTCTGAATTTAGAAGAGCTTTGATCAGTAAAATGCGTCTCTACAACATGTCATTAGAAGAAGTCACACAGCTGATGTCACAAATTCTAACTGAGTCTGAATTCAACCGTTTTGAGTCTGCTGTTACGTCTGAACTACAACATGCCAGTAAAAGTGATGTGAGAGAGGGTGTCTTGAAAATTCTTAAGAACATCATGGGACCCAAAGTAGACTGGTCCAGGATTACCAACTGTGTGCAGAAGAAAGAAGAATCTGTAAATGAATACACTGAACGGTTTTGTCAGTCAGCTGTAACTTACAGTGGCATAGTTGAGGATTCTGAAAGTGTGCTTGATGATAAGGGACCCCTAGTCCGCATCTGGTCAGATGGCCTTATAGCTGAGTACAGAAAAGCATTGCCATTTCTAGATCTAACTTGGTCTTCCATGACTCTCAGAAGTAATCTCGACAGGTTAGCTGCCTGGGAAAGGGATGCTGATGTTAAGGCAAAGGTGAGAGTAGCAGCAGCTTCGTTTAGCACAACAGACCCAGACCATAGATGGCCTAAAAGAGAAAGCAAATGTAACTACTGTGGAAAACTAGGACATTGGGAGAAAAGGTGTCGGAAGAAGTTGCAAGATGGTAGAAGAAATAGTATGCATAATTCTACTCCTTCTCAGCCTGCCTACAACCCTGAAGTAGTTCCGTCTTTGTCTACTCAAACTTTAGGACAGCTTGCTCAGGCTCTTCTAAGAGCACAACAGGAACAGGAAAAAAACTAATTGTTGGGGCTGTGAGTAGCTACCTTTCCCCTGTAATTCATCACAATGACAAAAGAATTTTTGTGAAAGGTAGCATACAAGAGAAAGAAATTGACTTTTTGCTTGATACAGGTGCAGAAATTACAGTAATTCCTACTAAATTGGCTAAAGATTTAAACATCCCATACAAGAAAACCAAACTGTGTTTAACTGGTGTAATAGGTGAAGATTCTGTTTTGTATGAAACTCCGCCCATAGAAATACAATTAGGCCCAAAAACTTTGACTACAAAATTGCTATGTGCTCCATTAAATACAGGTGCAATTCTAGGCATGGATCTACTGAGACAAGTACATCTAACTTTAGACATGTCTTCAGAATCTGCTAGCATAAAAATTTCCTCAGCACAAGTTTCTACTGATAATGCAGCCACTCCTGAGTATGCTTTCTTGCAGAATCATCCTATTTGGGCTAAAGACAAGGATGATTGTGGTTTTCTGACAGGTGTAGAACCAGTCAAATTAACAGGAACTCCACCTCCTGTTACTAAACAATATCCAATCAGTAAAGAAGCTTTACAGGGAGTTAAACCTATTGTAGAAAAATTGCTGAAACAAGGTGTGCTAGTTAAAACTAACAGTCCCTGTAACTCACCCATATGGCCCATCAAGAAAGCCAATGGGACATGGAGACTCACCATAGACTACAGAGTAGCCAATAAACACATTGATAAAATCACCCCCCTAGTAGCAGATCCGTCTACAATTTGTAATGGCTTACCATTAGATTGTAAAGTTTTTTCAGTAATCGATATGTCCAATGGATTCTTTTCTATTCCTTTGCACTCTGACAGCCAGGCATGGTTAGCTTTTACAGTTGACTATGAGCAATACCAGTGGACTCGTCTGCCACAAGGTTTTCAAAATTCTCCGACCATATACCATCAGGCTGTCAGACGTGATTTGTGTGACCCAGAGTGTCCAGTTAAACAGTCCACTATGATCCAATATGTTGATGATATTTTGATTGCCTCAACAGATCATGATGTTCATCAAATTGAATTGGCAGCATTGTTAGACTATTTGCATGCAAAAGGACACAAATGCAGCCTTCACAAAGCTCAAGTTGCAAAAAACCAAGTTACTTTTCTGGGTCAAACAATTGGTACAGGACATAGATCTATTACACAGGATCGAGCCGCTTCAGTCAAAGCAATACCTCCGCCTACTACCATTAAAACACTTAGATCCTTTTTAGGAACAGCTGGTTACTGTAGACCTTGGATTGAGGATTATGCCATAATTGCTCAGCCGCTCTATGACTTGTTGAAAGGCCAGATTAAAGATTCTGATACTGTTTGTATGGAAGAAATTCATCTTAAAGCTTTCAATGCTTTAAAGACAGCATTATGTCAAGCACCCGCATTAGGAATTGCACAATCTGATAGGCCCTTTGTGCTTTATGTTCATGAACACTTAGGCTTTATGACTGCATGTCTAATGCAAGATCATGGGGGCAGTTTACGCCCAATTCATTACTATTCTGGTAAACTTGACATAGTCACTCAAGGTATGGGCCCATGTCTTAGAGCCGTGCAAGCAGTTCATCTAGCGCTTCAAGCTTCATCAGGAATGGTGTTAGGACAGACTGTAAATGTAAGATGCCCTCATGCAGTGTCTGCACTAATGAATCAAGCAAAAGTCACTTCTGTCACCTCTTCTCGTTGGGGAAATTGGTTAACGACCCTCACAGCCCCGAACATTGTTTTACAGCGTGCGTCAGTTACTAATCCATCTACATGTATGATGTCTGCAATGACTGAAGTTGTGTTAGAGGATGTAGGAGAAATGACTCACGACTGTGTTACACTTACATACACACCCACAAGTGAAGTAGCAGAAACTCCTATAGAGAATGCAGAATTGGAGTTGTTTGTTGATGGTTCAGCTCAAGTTATTGAAGGCCATAAACGAGCAGGTTATGCAGTAACTTCCATCACTGAAGTGGTAGCTTCAGGTCGTCTTCCAGATCATTTTTCAGCTCAAGCTGCAGAACTAGTAGCCTTAACTAGAGCATGCACGCTAGCTTCAGGGTCAGTTGCAAATATCTACACTGATTCCAGGTATGCATTTGGAGTAATTCATGATTTTGGTGTCATTTGGCAAAGTAGACAGTTTTTAACTTCTGCTGGATCCCCCATTAAGCATGCTGGATTAGTGAAAGATCTAATGTTTGCTATGAAACTTCCAAAGAAATTAGCTGTGATCAAAGTGAAAGCACATCTCACTACTAACACAATGGAAGCTAAAGGTAATGCTCTTGCTGATGTAGCTGCTAAACAAGCTTGTTTCTATGCAACTGTACAAGTGTGTTCAGGTAGTACAGCACAGAAGACCATTCTGCCTCCTGAATCGATCATTGATCTGTACAAAGACGTCCCTCTATATGAAGCATGGACATGGTTGGACAAAGGAGCCACAGTGGATTCATCTGGCTGCTGGACCAAAGGGGGAAAGTATGTCGCTCCCGAATCACTGCTGCCATATTTGGCACAACAAATTCACAATTTGGGTCACAGTGGTCCAGCGACGATGAATCACAGGTTCTCAAATCAATGGTGGAATCCAAAATTTAGAATTGTAGCCATCGAAACAGTCAAGAGATGCGTTACATGTCAGAAAAATAATGATGTGCCAGCAGTAACTACAGCAGCAACACATACTCCAGCTCCACCAGGACCATTTCGTCACTTGCAAGTTGATTACATATCGTTACCTCCTTGTAAAGGAAAAACTGACGTCTTGGTAGTAATAGACAAGTTCTCAAGATGGGTAGAAGCTTATCCAACAGGACGTGCTACAGCTGCACATACTGCTAAATGCCTTGTTACTGATTTCATTCCCAGATGGGGATTACCAGATTACATCGACTCAGATCAAGGAACACACTTCACAGGACAGGTAGTCAGGGAAGTGTCTAAAATGTTGAAGATTAAGTGGAATCTTCACTGTCCATACAGACCACAAGCATCGGGACAGGTTGAACGAGCAAACAGAACAATCAAAACCAGGCTAAGCAAAATGCATCAGGAAGGAGTACCATGGGTCGAAGCGCTGCCGGCGGTACTATGTAGTATGAGAGCATCACCTAATAGATCAGTAGGACTGAGCCCTCATGAGATTATTACTGGACGTCCAATGCAAATGCCAGGTGTGATTGATCTTAGAAATGCTGATGTACACTTTGCTTCAGATGCCCTGATTGCTTACTGTGAAAACCTCACGAAGGCAGTACAAAGTGCCAGAGAGAGAGTTAAGTCGTGTTGGCAGACTCCACCAGAAGGTGGACACACAATCATCCCAGGTCAGTGGGTCATGATAAAATCATTTAAGAACAAGCCATTAGAGCCTAAGTGGCACGGACCACATCAAGTGATGTTAATTACAGCAGCTGCAGTGTTGTGTCAGGGAAGGGAAACTTGGACTCACGTGTCACATTGTAAAGTTGTTCCCCCACCTGCAGGGATAGGATAGGACACACGGACCAGTGAGGAGCCCAGGGAAGAACCGAATGCAACAGGCATCGGGGGCCAAACCCTGTGGTGAAGACTCCCTCATAGGCCCTTCCCATTCATTAGTTCATCCTCACCTCACTGTTCTTTAGGTGTCACGGTAATTAAGAAACAGGGAAAGAAGGAACAACAATAGCAGACACAGATTGAACAGAGGATACAACCCTAGGGTTTGAAGTATTTTACAACAGATACTGCTTTGTCGTCTTTTGTTTTCTTTCTTACTCTGTGCAGATACCACTTGATGGCTGTCCCGAGACCAATACACGCTGACCTCGTCACCTACAAAGGAAGCCACAACGTCTGACAGACAACTAGACTCACTTCCAAGCCAACTGTCACAGAAGATTAAAAAAAAAATACACAACGCAGAGTATCAAATACGGGAACTTCAGTCATCCATCAACATGATCAAGATTGCTGGACAAGACATTCTTGATCTTTCAACAAAATTACACCAGATGACTGAGGATAATTCTTCATGGTTCGGAAACATGTTAGGGAAACCCTGGCTGTGGATCAAGGAAATCGCAATTCTGCTGTTGTTTTTCCTACTGGTGTACTATCTATGCATCCACAGTATCAAGTGTTTCATTCAACAAATAACCCACACCCATCAAGAAGAAATGGCCGCTCCAACCAGAAAAGACTATTATCCATAAGAACTTCACAGATACTAGCTAGATGTTTGTTTATATGTCATCATGGCATTCATCACTGCAAGCAACAACAGAACAAGTGCTATGTGCCTGTAACGATCACAAGTTACAAGAATTAAATGTCTAAATTTGTATTTGGTGAGAGTTATTAGAACTCTCAAAGGGGGAACTGTAGGATTACAAATTTATAAAATGTTAAATCTAGCTTCCAACGTAATAGTATATAAACTGAACAAGTTATGTACATTGGGTTTTACATTTTAAGGTAAAGTTGGTGACATTCTAAGAAGATCAAGTCTTGTACCCCAGGTGTCAGAGACATTAACCTTTTGTCTTTATGTACTTCCTGACCACTGGGTAGGGTCCCAAAGTCAATGTGAATGCTAATCTCAAGGCCAGGCTATGCCTTTTGTCTCTATGAGAATGTAAAGGTTTGGGGGATACTGTCAGGCTGATTAGATTAGCACCTATGCATTTGAAAGCCACTGTTATGCTGATGAGATCAGGGCTGGGGAACTTCCGTTACCAGGCTGACTCCTGTACTAGACTATGCTTTGTTTAGATTGTCTCCACCTCTTTGTATCCCTCCCTCTTGTAAAGTATAAACTCTTCCGAGCTAAGTTTTCGGTCAGACTTGGATGACTACAGCGGCGCTCGGCGAGTTCTCAATAAAGAGTAACTTCTGCTTGAATGATATCCCAACGTCTCCTGGTCTCTGAAAAAGTTCCCAACAGGTCATTGAGTTTGTTCTCCAGTGACAGTGGCAAAGGTGTGCAGTGTGCACGGGCTCTCAGCCTGTTCCTGACGCCGGCTCGTTTCCCTCGGGGCCGCCGCTTTGCGTCGTGTCCTTTGTTCTCCCTAAGGATCTCACTCGGCCAGCTCAGATCCGGAGTTAAAAGCGTTGAATTTTGAGTACATTGTATACCAATAGAAACAAGAGTGTCTCTATCATACCTAATGTACTTAATGGTGGTGATTTTGCCGATTTTAAAACGCTGAAAACTATCTTAAAAACAAAAACAAAGAAAAGGTGGTCGGAGCAGTCGTGACGGCAGCTGACCTCACCAGCACTATCTTTTCTGAACTCTGTCATTTAACCCACTTTTTTGAGTTTACTGCAGAAAATATGGAGCAAAATGAGTAGATCCTCAATGTCTTTGTTTTTCATTTAGTCCAGTAAGGGGCAGTAAAACACCTCATAACAGAACAAAAGAGAAGAAGAGGTGAAGTGGTTGCACTGTTTAGACTGCCTAATTATCCAGCCGAGCTAAAACCCTCTCTACATGTAGCCATTTAAACTGGATTTTAAGGTGCTTAACCTTAATAATTAGTTGCTTGTTATGTGACAGAAGAAGTCACCAAATCACATTTTCTCCCAATTAATCCAACAGCAAATTTATTCCTGACAAAACTGACTCATTAATGTCTATTATTTATAATGTAACATAAACAAAAAGCCCAGCACCCACATACCTCTCAGCCTTAAACACACCACGCACAGACCACATTCCCTCCAATCCTCCAGCACTGATCAGCTGGGTCCACCATCTCTCAGAGCTTGAGGAAGATGTGTAGCTAAACACCAGGGTGGTGGAATGAACTTCCTCTAGATATCCATACAGCAGAGACTCTGGCAATTTTTAAGACATTAAAACATGTCTGTTCCTTCAGTATTTTGGTTAATCCCTCTCCCCACCCCCAAAGGAAAAAAAAAACCCTTTCCAACAGTGTTTGACTGGTACTTAACCGAGCAACCCAGTGTAAGGATCTACCAAATTCAGACAGCAATCATTCCCAATCTGTTAATGTGTGTGTGTGTGTGAGAAAGTCATCCTACAAGCCCCACCCCCGATAACCCACCCGCTGTTATTCTGTTATTCCTTATACCCCTATCTAATCTATGCGGTTTGACTATGCAAGGACCGACAAGCGGAAAGATAGAAACCTGATCACAGCACCAAAACTCGCGGTGAATCATGATGAACTGTACTTGCCTGCTCTCATAAAAGAAAATGAAATGGGATGCTCTGCCCCTGCCCCATCTTTTCTTTCACTACATGTCGGTCCAAGAACAAGGGACCTGGTCCTGCTCAGCAGGGGTGAGATGAGTGCACGTCCTTACCTTGATAGATCATGGCACCATTCACAGGTGGGCTTGAGTTCCTCTATGACGCTTAAGACTCTTCTTTACTATGGCCCAGCTGTCACATGAGGAGGCTGATCTCATTCCTTGCCTTGTCCAGGTGACTTTCGAGGGCTACTGTCCTTTCAGAGAGATCAGCATAGTCTGCCTTGCCTTGTTTCCTTTCATGTGTAATAGTTGCCAGGGTTTCTTGCAAAGTGTTTTTCACTTTGTCCTGCTCTACCTCATCACCCCCTTTCTGTTGCTCTTGAGCTTCCAGTTCCAGCTGCTTGATGCGTCATTTTGCGTGTCAGCTCCTGCTGGAGATTGGCGGTGTGGGACTGTAGCATTGACTTGGGTTTTGTCTCATAGAGCTCACTGAATTGTTTAGCTGGTCCTGTGTCTCGTGCTTTGGTGTTCGAGCAGCCTTAGGTAGGAGGCTGTCAGTTGCAACATTAAGCCATGTCTTCAGATCTTCTCTGATTGACGTGGTCTGTGGTGTAAGACATGTTTTGACAGGGTTTTAGATTCAATTCAACTCAATTTTATTTATATAGCGCTTTTAACAATGGTCATTGTCTCAAAGCAGCTTCACAAAAAAAAAAAAAAATTAAAGATTTTTTTTTTTTCTAGAAAAGAAAAGAAAAGAAAATATTTGGAAGTGTGTATGTGTGAGAAAAATGTGTCTAGATAATAATGAAATGAATGATGAATGAATGATGAATGAAAATGAATGAAATGTCTCTGATGAGCAAGCCAAGGGTGACGGCGACAGTGGCAAGGAAAAACTCCCTGAGATGGCAATAGGAAGAAACCTTGAGAGGAACCAGACTCAACAGGGAACCCATCCTCATCTGGGTGATAACAGATAGAAATAACATTAGTTATAACAAGTTCAATATAACAGAAGTTGTGTAGATTCAGTTCAGCAGTAGGTGCAGAGGGCAGATGGGGTCTGGATCACTGGAAGCACAGGAGCAGGATGGTAGCTCCAGCCATCATAAAGCAGAATCTAGCTGAAGCAGGTCCTTCTCAAGATGCCTTAGAAACCTCGCAGGGTTGGCCTTTGTCTACTAAAGCTGGCACAATCTCCAGATGCCTCAGGATGGGTAGAAAAATACAGAAAAGATGGAGAGAATTAGCGTAGTTGCCATTCAGGATAGGTGTACTGGAGTATGAGGTTATGGGATGAGTTACGCGTATGCCAGATTAAAGAGATGCGTCTTGAGTCTACTTTTGAATTGGGAAACCGTGTCTGCTCCCCGAACAGTGTCCGGAAGGCTATTCCAAAGCTTTGGAGCCAAATATGAAAATGCCCTGCCCCCTTTTGTAGATTTTAAAATTCTGGGAATTACCAGAAGTCCGGAGTTTTGTGATCTTTTTTTTTTAGAACCACGACTGATACCGATTTGAGAGGAAGAAACAAAACAAGAAAAACACGGCAAACAGATGTGTAGAGGTGCTGATGAGTGTGGTTCTCTGGGCGTGCTATTAACTGGGAGTTTCTGTGGGGAGAGCTAGTGAACACACAGTTTGCACAGCTAGAGGACAGAGGCAGAAAAGAAGAACAACACACAGAGCAAGGGATAGAGTAGTAATGGTAAGCTTCCACTTTTCTATAAGAGAAGCCTTTTTTTGTAAGGAAAGGTTATAGCTAATGTTTTAAAAACAAAACAAATAGAATCTGCAATTCTGGTGGCAGAATGAGCTCAATGTCAAATTTCTACCCCAAATTTCTACATGGGGATTTCTCAGTACCAGGACTGTTATTATTATTTAAAATTGTCTTCAGATGAAAGAAAACAATAATGGTATTGGTTTACTCAGCATTAGGGTTGACAACCATACACAAATTGAAACGCTTCTAGACGCGTCGTCGAATTTGGATGGACAGTTTTCTAGTTGACCTGCTTTAGCCTTGGCTTGGTAGGATCCCAGCGTGAAAAGGGGAAGTACGGTGAGAGTCGAACACCTTTGAACCTAAGAATTCACATTTCACCAACATGTTACGTTTCTAAAGTTCTCTGCTTTTGTTACTTTCGCAGGTACAAACCCAGAATAGAAGCAGTAGTCAACTCAGAAGAGAAAATTGAGAAAAAAAGAAGAAGAAAGTGTGGGTTTTCTCTTCCAGGGTTAGAACGCTTAACAGGGTTCACAGAGTGGTGGTACTATTACATTAATACATCTAGGTGTTTGGTTTTGTTGTTTTAGGGGAAAACAACTGACCTAAGTTTTGAGAAGACCCTATGTTCCCTTTGGGGTTTCGCTAACTGTCTGGGCTAATTAGCATATTCATTAGGCTCAGTAATGAGCAAGGTTGATTCAGTCAGAGCCCAGGGTTAGGGTCCACTGCCTAAGCGCACCAGGTGAGCTTCTGTAAGGTCTTACCAAACACTCTATCCCCTCTGTATTGCAGTGAACCTTTTAAACAGTCTGTAAGTCTCACAACCGCAAGGTTTGGGGGAGGCACTTCTACCTGGCCTGATGAGCGAATGGGCTAACCCTTGGGGCTACCCATCAATAGCGCCCAAGCCTTCGTCCATGAGACTCCTCGTACTCTGGAAGATTGCTGATGCCTGCTGCATGCTTACAATGCAATATTAGGACCAAGATATTGAGTTTCACTCCTAGCCAGGTTACGTTAGAACGGGTGACTCATTACTGTAACTCACTGTGAGGACAACCGTCACTGCACCAATCAAACAGTAGGGGAAGCACTATCAACTACCAGGCTTAAGCGAGGGGAAACCTATGAGGGTATGGGTTCAGTTAGTTAAAACTGAGAAGAAGTAAGCCCTAGCAGATAGGAAAACCTTATTTGCAAAAGGAAATTTGAACTCCAACTAATAAATTATAGCTATGACTGAGCTTTCATTAGCAGTAAAATTGTTAGGAGCAATTAGTAATTAACGTAATTTGTAATTCACCTATCATTAAATTGGGGGCCCAACTTTAATGAATTTTTAAATTTCAATGTAATAATGATAGTTGACAATGCAGTTGGAATGACGTTTATTATCAAAATCATACAAGAAGTTGCAGTTACGTTAATCCACCAGTGTACAAAGCAGAAACTGTAATAATTTATGAAATTGAATTAAAGTTTTAGATTAAAACAATTGGACAGTGATTACCATTCCAGAATGGCATCAAAATCAATAAAATAGTCTCAATTAGTTATAATTATTAGTGGTTAGAGTTTCCAGGTCACGGTCGTTGCTATGGTTACTTACACTACTTAAACGAGAGTGCTAGTTCAACACAGTTATGGCTTGTCAGTAAAACGTCTGCTCATTTAACAACACAAAAAACACTAGTTAGCTCTTTATAGCTGAAGGACCTCAACTCCACTCGTTAGAGTGGGGCAGACAAATTAGTTGTTACTACATTTAAATAACTGCGAGGTGGGGTGTGCATAATTATTCAGCCCCCTTTGGTCTGAGTGCAGTCAGTTGCCCATAGACATTGCCTGATGAGCGCTAATGACTAAATAGTGCTAATGAGTGAATAGAATGTCAGTACGAATACAGCTGCTCTGTGACGGCCTCAGAGGTTGTCTAAGAGAATATTGGGAGCAACAACACCATGAAGTCCAAAGAACACACCAGACAGGTCAGGGAAAAAGTTATTAAGAAATTTAAAGCAGGCTTAGGCTACAAAAAGAATTCCCAAGCCTTAAACATCCCACGGAGCACTGTTTAAGCGATCATTCAGAAATGGAAGGAGTATTGCACAACTGTAAACCTACCAAGACAAGGCCATCCACCTAAACTCACAGGCCGAACAAGGAGAGCGCTGATCAGAAATGCAGCCAAGAGGCCATGGTGACTCTGGATGAGCTGCAAAGATCTACAGCTCACGTGGGGGAATCTGTCCATAGGAGAACTATTAGTCGTGCACTGCACAAAGTTGGCCTTTATGGAAGAGTGTCAAGAAGAAAGCCATTGTTAACAGAAAACCATAAAAAGTCCCATTTGCAGTTTGCCACAAGCCATGTGGGGGACACAGCAAAGACTCTTTGAGACTGAGACTCTTTGAGTCTGCAAAAGACTTGAGACTGGGGCGGAGGTTCACCTTCCAGCAGGACAACGAACATAAAGCCAGGGCAATAATGGAATGGTTTAAAACAAAGCATATCCATGTGTTAGAATAGCCCAAATTCCAGATCTAAATCCAATCGAGAATCTGTGGCAAGATCTGAAAACTGCTGTTCACAAACGCTGTCCATCCAATATGACTGAGCTGGAGCTGTTTTGCAAAGAAGAATGAGCAAAGATATCAGTCTCTAGATGTGCAAAGCTGGTACACTGGCAGCTGTAATTGCAGCAAACGGTGGTTCTACAAAGTATTGACTCAGGGGGCTGAATAATTGTATAGTATTGAGACTTTGGTTAGCCACTCTAAGCTCGGTACTGGGGAGATTTAAACACATAGATGAATTTGCAAGTGGGACACGCACAGGCAGATTAATTATGGAGGCCTTTTTAAGAGAAAAAGTAATGAACACGCTTACTCCTCTCGTGGTGCACTTTTCTATAGCGACTTGGTCTGTCTCCGCAGACAATAGTTAACTTTTATAGCTGAGCTTGAAAATGAAACATGCACTTCCCGCTCGCTATAAAGGCCTTATAAGAGAAAGAACAAGAAACATGCTGGCTCTTCTCTCGATGCGCTTTTTGTAACGACTTAAATCTTTAGTTTTACTGCAGTTTAATATTTAACTTACTATACCTCGTGTTGCATTTCATTCATTCATTCATACAGTGGTGTGCCACAAAACAAGTATGTATAACGTATCGCAAAACTCTGTTTCCGGACAATAAAAGAGATAAAGTAAACTGTCTTGATCTCATGAAATTGTACCCATTAATATGTAGTATTTAGCTCTGGGTCAAAGGTGTATCGAATCTTGTAAGGATTTGGGTTAATCTGATTAACTGAATTAAAATTTTTGACGTACACTTTATCGTCTACCCGCCCAGCATTTAGCACAATTTAGTGTTTCTTACCAGTTCTGCTTATCACGTGGTCAACGATAATAACACAAAATCTAGTATTTAGCAATTATAAGCAAGGTAACTTAAGATCTGGGCAAATGTTTAGACTTTAAAATACACAACCAAGACAACGGTTGTTTATAAAGAATCAAGAATTTATTTGACTAATCTACGACACGTGAAACTACGCTACTTAAACACACTTAAATGTGTTTATTTTAAAACATTTTTATACAAATGAAAGTCAATGTCAGCTATAGTTCTTACTAGACTTGACCAACAAGATATTGTCTTTACATGGTATCCAATGATGTTTACTGCCAAGTATAAAGTCATACACAGTCTATAAGTATTCAGACAGTACAAATTTTCATTTTGGTGTCTCTTCATCACAACAGTGTATTCAAACAAGATGTGACTGAAGTGTAAGCTTTCAACTTTAAGATCCATTAAAATGTTTCACTGCCAGTTTGATTACACAAAATCCCTTTATTTTTGCAGACTCAAAAGTAAATAGACATCTGACTGGAAATACAGGTGCATCTCAATAAATTAGAATACCATCAAAAAGTTTATTTATGGCCTCCGAGTGGCACAGTGGTAAAGTGCTCACCCTATCATCCGAAGATGGCAAGTTTGATTCCCGGGTGATGCTGTAACCTCTCGCAGCCGGAGGTCTAGAGAGAGCTGATTGGCCGAGCTTGAGAGGTACTTGGTGCTTCCACATTAATCACGGCTCTACAGCCAATCAGGGGTGTCTGTGAGCTCACCCGAGTGGAAGGAGCAGATAGCGCTGTCCTCCGAGTGTGTTACGCCGCCCCCAACGGTGCCAAAATTCTGTATCTCAGAAAATTAGAATATTGTATAAAAGTTAAATATTGGAGACTCATGGTGTCACTCTAATCAGCTAATTAACTCAAAGCAAAGGTTTCCTGAGCTTTTAAATGGTCACTCAGTCTGGTTCCGTAGGCTGGCTGTTCACAGAGTGCTGTATCCAAACACATTAATGGAAAGTTCAATGGAGGGAAAAATATGTGGTAGAAAAATGTGCACAGTGAACAGGGATAACAGCAGCCTTGAGAGGATTGTGAAACAAAGCCTATTTAAGAATTGTTGGGAAATTCACAAGGAGTGGACTGCACATGGAGTCAGTGCTTAAAGAGCCACCACACACAGATGGATCTAGGACACGGGCTACAACTGTCACATTCCTTGTGTCCAGCGACTCTTGAACCAGAGACATCAGAGGTGTTTTACCTGGTCTAAGGACAAAAAGGACTGGACTGTTGCTCAGTGGTCCTCTTTTTATATGAAAGTAAATTTTGGAATTTATTTGGAAATCAAGGTCCCAGAGGCTGGAGAAAAAGAGTAGAGGCACAGAATCTAAGTTGCTTGAAGTCCAGTGTAAAATTTGCACAATCAAAGGTTTAGGAAGACATCTGCTGGTGATGGTCAACTGTGTTTTATTAGGTTCAGTTTAGTGCAGCTGTCTACCAGGAGATTTTAGAGCACTTCATGCTTCCCTTTGCTGACCAGCTTTATGGATTTGCTTTTTTTTTTTTTTTTTTTTTGTCCAGCAGGACTTGGCACCTGCTCACACTGGCAAAAGTACTTATTCCTGGTTTAAGGACCCTGGTATCCCTGTGCTTGAAGGGCCAGCAAACTTGCCCAACCTAAACCCCATAAAGAATCTCTTAGCTATTTTGAAGATGAGGATGCAACACACCAGACCCAACAACACAGAAGAGATGGAGGCCACTATCAGAGTAACCTGGGCTTCTAAAACATCTTAGTAGTGCCACAAACTGATTGCCTCCACACTACGCTGCATTGCTGCAGTAGTTCATGTAAAGGAAGCCCCAACCAAGTATTGAGTGCTGTACATGCTCATAATTTCAGTAAGCCAACATTTCTGTGTTTTTCTACGTATTATTTATTTTATTTTATTGGTCTTAAATAATATTCTAATTTTCTGAGATACTGAATTTTGGGGTTTCACTAGCTGTAAGCCCTGATCATCAAAATTAAAAAAAATAAACACCTGTAGTGAAAATCAGTTCAAAAGGAACTGATTTTTACTTTTTTAATTGAATTGCTGAAATAAAATAATCCTTTCAATGATATTCTAATTTATTGAGATGCACCAGTAGAGTGATAGCCTGTTTTTTCTTTTTATTATTTAATTACATATCAAGGAGATAAAAGGTCTGAATGTGATTCACTGGGTCTCTGCTGTCTGGTTTTCTTCGTGTGAATAGCTTGGTGTCTTTTTAGATGACATGACTGGGTAAAACATTTTCCACACTCTGAGCAGTAATACGGCTTTTCTCCAGTGTGAATACGCTGATGTCCTTTTAGAGCACTTGCATGATTAAAACTCTTCCCACACATTGAGCAGTGATATGGTCTTTCTCCTGTGTGTATGCGCTGATGTGCCTTGAGAGTACTTTTGTCAGTAAAATTCTTCCCACACTCGGAGCAGTGATACGGCTTTTCTCCTGTGTGAATGCGCTGATGTAGCTTGAGAGTACTTTTGTCATTAAAACTTTTTCCACACTCTGAGCAGCTATAAGGCTTCTCTCCAGTATGGATGTGCAGATGTGTTTGGAATTGGCTCACATTATAAAAACTCTTGCCGCACTCTGAACAGTAATACGGCTTCTCTCCTGTGTGAATGCGTTGGTGACTCTGTAGAGAACTCTTATGATTAAAACTTTTTCCACACTGTGAACAAGGATACGGTTTGTCTCCAGTGTGAATGCGCTGATGTTGTTGGAGAGAACGCTCTAGCTTAAAACCCCTTCCACACTGTGAGCAGTGATATGGCGTCTCTCCTGCATGAATGCGCTGGTGTTCTTTTAAATGACTCGTGTTAGTAAAACTCTTTTTACACTGTGAGCATTGATACGGCTTGTCTCCTGTATGGATGCGTTGATGATATTGGAGATTACGCTGGTGAGTAAATCCTTTCCCACACTGCGAGCAGATAAATGGTTTCTCATCTGAATGAATTCGGAGGTGTTGATATAAATTACCCTGCTGAGTATAACTCTTTCCACACTGTGAGCACTGATACGGCTTCTCTCCTGTATGAGTGCGCTGATGTTTTTGGAGACGGCATCTATACATGAAACCCTTTCCACACTGTGAGCACTGATACGGCTTCTCTCCTGCATGAGCGCGCTGATGTTGTTGGAGACGACATTTATACACAAAACTCTTTCCACACTGTGAGCACTGATGTGGTTTGTCTTGTCTGTGGATGAGCTGGTGTGCTGTGAGATCCTTCTCTTGACTAAAACTCTTTCCGCACTCTAAGCAGTGATGAAGATCTGTCTGCGTATCTTCCTGACTAGTCATAGTACAAATATTGTCATGTTCCTCTTTATCTCTGGTTTAGGAAAGAAAATACAGTTCAGTACCATGAAAAATACAAACTGTTGTCCAAATACAGCAAAAGTAACAATATGTATTACCGTATTATCATGTATTATGGTTGCAGATGAATCAATGCCCATTTTTTGTAGTTGCTAAGACTGAAACATGTAACTCACATTTTTTCACATGATATATGAAGATATATTTTTGCTTTTGCTGTTCAACAGAGCTTGTTTTTTTTTTAATTTGTATCCATTGACATGCTTAATGGCAATTTTTTGGTTTTGGTTTTGTTTCAGTTTGATTCTGTTATTGAAAAAGTCTGCTATTTGCAATATACACCTCAATGACATGGCCCCGATATATCAAATAATGAAAATAATGATTAGCTTACTTTAACATACTTCTTTAAACGGTAAACACAGTGTGATGTTTCTGGCCAAGCTCGAAGGACTCGTGGAATGTTAAGTCATCCTGTGGCTGTGTCCATAACGGACCAGTCACCTTCATTTGTTTAATGTTTTAAATCATAATTATGAAAATGAAAATATTTGATTAGTGAAGTTATATATGAAATATTTTAAGATGGTGCCTTATACAGTCACAGTGTATCTGAAACACCTATGGAATGCAGATGGCTTAAAAAGTAACAGTTTTAGGGGGAAAAAAGCTATTTTAAAGACCTTTATTTTACCCAATTAATATCAAATGTGTTTGTAGTTAACTAACTTAACCAACTAATAACCAAATTTAAGCAAATTAATATGCAGTTTATCAGCACTACAGACACTATTATATATGAATCAGAAATCCATTTAGGATCCAGTCAGTAACTGTTTAGACTTTAACTTACCTCAGGATCAGTGAGTTAATCCTCTCCAAATGCTGTTTTTAATCTGATTTAAGATTCTCTGTAAAACTGCAGGTAGAAACAGCTACATGCAGAGATGGTTTTAGCTTGGCTGAATAACTCGGCAGTCCAAGCAGCAAAACCTTCTTCTTCTTCTTCATCTTCTTCTTCTTTGTCTTGTAGTGAGGTGTTTTACTGCCCCCTACTGGACTAGGTGATGAACAACCACAACAGCATCTCCTCACATTGTGCTGCATTCTGTTCAAACCTAAAATGTGGTTCAAAGTGACAGAGTTGTGTGATTCCTCAGCAGTAGGTTCTCACTCATCGTCTACCCCAGGGGTCGGCAACATGTGTCTCTTTCAACCCTCTGCTGCGGCTTCCTGTGGATTTGGAAAATAAATAATAATTATTACATTTTAATTAATTTCATTTAAGCTTTTTTTTTATCTAGTTCTTTGAAAATTATGGTGATATTTTTTTGTTGCTCAAAATATGTCACAACCACCGATGTGCGACACCCACCGGCACATGATTTATTGATCTTTTCAAGCCCAGGTTTTATTCAGATTGACCGCTAACTGCTCACTCTAGTACACACGTTAAAAGGATAATGGCACACAAAAGCAATTGCCAATTTTGGTTTGCTGCTCGATGATAATTAAAGTTCGACTTTAAATTTCATAAATTTGAGAAGAACTCAAGTAGACATTAAGTATTTTATTTGAAAGTAACCTTCAAAATGTTTTTGTTGTATTCAGGAATAAAATTGAGTTTTCTCTGTAGCAGCTCAATGATTTCATAAATGCAACACACTGTAGTTTTTGTATTTTCTATATACATCGCATAAAGGTAAAAAATTATATACTGTATGCAATGTTACCTTTATTTAGATGTTGAAAGGGTTTTGTGGCTGCCTCTGTTTTCTTTTCTGTGGGAAATGGGTCCAAATGGCTCTTTAGGTTTTAAAGGATATACCACTTTATCCTGTATACAGGGTCATAGGGAGACTGGTGCTTCTCCCAGGAGACTTAGGGCATGGAGCAGGGTGCCAATCCACCCTGGATAGAGTGTCAATCCGTCGCAAGATAGGGAATGAGTAGGGAATGAGTCCAGCAAGGATTAATCTAAAAACGGTACAATCCAGACGTCACGGTCTTCTCTCTCTCTCTCTCTCTCTCTCTCTCTCTCTCTCTCTCGTTAACTCCATAAACAGCCCCCTCTAACCATATTTACATTTACATTTACATTTAGGCATTTGGCAGACGCTCTTACCCAGAGCGACTTACAAAAAGTGCTTTAAAGTTTACATCATTGGATACATACTTACACTGGGTTAACTAGGTTAATAACTAAGTGCCGTTAGTCCAACACAACTGTTTTTTTCTCTCCACCCCTAGTCATTTCCCTGGTCCTCTTTTATGCTGGATCACCGGACCCGACATGTCATCGAGATTCCCTCTTAGCGAGAGCTTAACCCCAGAACCAAAACACTGTCTTTTGGGACAAAATAAACCATATCAGGTTCTGTTTATAAGGCCCGGCAGTTTTCTTTTTATTAACATGCTTAATACAGCCTATATAAACAACCCCATTATGTGGCTGTGCTACAAGATTTTATATATTATTAATAGTTTTATAATAATATGTTTTTTTCTTTTTAGGTTTTTAAGTCTGTTGTAGATATTGTGATAATTGTTTGGTCTATGGTCTACATCGATTTTATTAGATTATATGAATCTAAAGTTTATGTCAGTTTGTTGCACATGTACTACTTGTTTGTTTTCTTTAATCTCGTTCTTGTGTTGGGGTCCTTTGAGGGCACCAATATAGCTGCTGGTGTAGATGTATGGTTTGGCATGGGTACTGTGTGGCTGCTTGCACTAGGAAACATATATAAATTTTTTAAATTATTATTTAAATTGCCTTCAGAATTAGCAAAGATTCTGTTGTTTCATAACTGATCTGCACTCTAGAGATTTCCTTAGAAATTTCTTAGTAAACAATTGTTATTGGAAAATATGTTCATCTGATAGGAGATGAAACCCACCTGTATTGCCTTGTGTTTCCATCTTTTGTTATTAGTAGTTAGTAATCCGTGAAATTTAAAAATAACTAGAGATTTACTAAAGATGCATGCTGCTCCAATCTTTTGGCAATGCTGTTGCCTGTTACTGTCAGTAAGAAATGCCTGTGACATGACTGTGATGGAAATACCTGTAAAAACACCACTTGGCAAACAGAATTTCTGTTTTAAATATATACTGTAGATTTAGCAGAAAAAATGTTTTGCACCATAAATGTCTCATTATTAGAGATATCTTTCGAGAAATACAAAAACTTAAACTTTATACAGTTAATTTATCCTATAATTAACCTTTGACTATTAGATTGCAATATTATAATTATAGACCATTACAGATATACAGTGCTGTGCAACAGTCTTAGGCACCCTTTGTATTTCGTACAAATTTTAATACATGTTTAATATATGACTTTACAAGAGGGTACCCATGTGCAGACCTAAAGGACACATACACACACACTCTCGCCTTTACAATCCCCCACCCACCCCCTCCTCCTCACACACATACAGGCGCACACTCTCTGCCTTACACAGAAACTCTGCTCTGTCTCGATTCTTTTCAAAGGTAAAGTGCCGGTTCATTTTTATAATTTTTTATAATTACTTTTTTATTTACAGCAGTGATTCCGTTAGTATGCGCTCACGTGAGTGTGACAATTTTTCCGATAAAACAGTCTCTCTGTTCAATTCAATTTAATTCAATTCAATTCAATTTTATTTGTATAGCGCTTTTAACAATTGTTATTGTCGCAAAGCAGCTTTACACAATCACAATAATTATTTAAGTCTGTATGGAATGTAAGTGTGCATGAATCAAGTTGAGCAGATTGTCCCTGGTGAACGAGCCGAGGGCGACAGTGGCAAGGAAAAACTCCATGAGATGGTAATAGGAAGAAACCTTGAGAGGAACCAGACTCAACAGGGAACCCATCCTCATTTGGGTGAAACAGAAAGCAGTAAATGATCTGCATTTATACAGTGTGTAGGGTGGGAGGCAGTTCAGCTATAATAGCTGATGTTAATTGATGTTAATATGGAGTCCAGGTAGTTATTGAAGACCCAGGTAGACTTGTAAGAAGTTCCAGTCATGAACTATCGAACTGTCAAGTCCCCAGAGAAACAGTTGCCAACACCAGTCAAGGCCAGAACCATCTTCTAGGTAGAGAGAATCATTCCCAGACACCAGACGCATCCCAGAGAGACACACGGGGCATCCATGTGACGAGATCTTCAGCCAGAAGTGGGGCACCAGGATGGGTCAGACAGGTCCGGAGGGCAGAGGGAGTCTGGATCACTGGCAGCTCAGGAACGACATGTGACAGAGAGAGGGAAGAGAGAGAGGGAGAGAGAGAACAGAAGAGGGGAGAGCAGAAGAGGAGACATAACAGTTAGTCTGTTAACACACACACACACACACACACACACACACAGTGCCTGCGTGCACAAACAGAGTACCAAGAGGGGGAAATTTGAGCAATGTTTTTCAAAGGTTTTATATTAGACATTCGCCACACATTCAAGACTATCACATCTGTTTATCAAGAAGTATACACACAAAAATGACAAATCACATATTTTCTTACTCTGAAGTGGACAGAGAAGCTTTTACAAATAAATATATTTTTAGATCTTCTCCTGTTACAGCCTGCTGGAGCTAAATCTTCCAGAACCGCTGCTTACCGGAGCTTTATAGCGATGGAGTCACTAAGGGACCGTCTAACAAGTGCATGATCAAGACTCAACCGTACAGAAGAATACACAAGATTACAGAGAAATACCTTACAGGACATCAAACATATTACACTGTTAGGCTACAGTATGGATTATTTGTTTATCTATTTGTTTGTTTAATTGATATGTTGAATGTACATTTAAAAATAAATTAATACACAGTCAATTCCCACGCCAATAAAACAGATAATTTGTTAAATGAGAGTCGGGATGATTTTTACTAGTAAGAAATAATAATAATAATTGTAACGGTATCTATCAAAATGAATGCACTTTGGTACAGTCTATTATGAGTTGCAAAAATGACAATTAAATCAATAAAATTCAATAACTTTTTTGCTATACTTTTCTCAATAACACATGCAATTTGCAATTCCTTTTTAAAAAAATGTCCATATTTTCCCTCCATAGATGAGTGAGTGAGTGAGTGAGTGAGTGTATCCATAATGTCTTTGACCATCACCCAGTCCAGTAGGTGGCGGTCAAATATCTCACTGTGACACACAGGAGAAGAAGAGCTGAAGTTGTTGTGCTGTTTGGGCTGCTTAGTTATCCAGCCAGGCTAAAACCATTTCCACATGTAGCCGTTTCTACCTGCAGTTTCACAGAGAATCTCATCGAGTTAAAATAATAACAGTATTTGGAGAGGATAAACTCACTGATCACGAGGTAAGTCTTAACAGTTACTGACTGGATCCTAAATGGATCTCTGGTTCATATGTCATAGTATCTGTAGTGCTGATAAATTGGATATTAGATTGTCTTACCTTGGTATTTAACTTTTAAGTTAAATATCTTTTCTAAAATAGCTGTGTTTAAAGCAGTGTGCCTTTCACCAGTGTTTTGTATACTGTACACTGTGATATACAGTAAACAATAAACTGCCATTAAACATATCAATGAAGAAAAAAAAAGAAAAAAAGCTCTGGTGAAAAACTAAAGCAAAAATGTATGTTATCATATAGAAAATAAAGTGAGGTACATATTAAACTGTACATATTAAATTGTTCATGCTGTATTGGACATTGTTGATTGTTTTTCTGATACTGAATTGTATTTCATTTCCTTTCCTTAACCAAAGATAAAGGAGAAAAGACGTATTCTTTGTACTATGACTAGTCAAGAAGATACACAGACAGACCTTCATCACTGCTTAGAGTGTGGAAAGAGTTTTAGTCAAGAGAAGGATCTCACAGCACACCAGCTCATCCACAGACAAGACAAACCACATCTGTGCTCAAAATGTGGAAGGAGTTTCACTTATAAATATTTTCTCCAGCGACACCAGCGCCTCCATACAGAAGAGAAGCCATATCAGTGCTCACAGTGTGGGAAGGAATTTTCTCACCAGGTTCATCTACAACAACATCAGCGCACTCATACAGGGGAGAAGCCGTATCAGTGTTCACAGTGTGGGAAGAGTTTTACTCATCAGGGTAATTTATATCAACACCTCAGAATTCATGCAGATGAGAAGCCGTATAACTGCTCACAGTGTGGGAAAGGATTTACTCACCAATTTAATCTCCAACGTCACCAGCGCATCCATACAGGAGAGAAGCCGTATCAGTGCTCAGAGTGTGGAAAGAGTTTTGCAAACATGAGTCATTTGAAAGCACACCAACAAATTCATACAGGAGAGAAGCCGTATCACTGCTCACAGTGTGGAAGGGATTTTAAGCTAAAGCGTTCGCTCCAACAACACCAGCGCATTCACACTGGAGAGAAGCCATATTACTGCTCCGAGTGTGGCAAGAGTTTTTATAATGTTAGCCAATTCCAAACACATCTGCATATCCATACTGGAGAGAAGCCTCATAGCTGCTCACACTGTGGAAAGTGTTTTAATGACAAAAGTACTCTCAAGGTACATCAGCGCATTCACACAGGAGAAAAGCCATATCACTGCTCAGAGTGCGGGAAGAGTTTTACTGATCCATCAGCATTTAAGTCTCACCAGAGGATTCACACTGGAGAAAAGCCTTATAGCTGCTCGGAGTGCGGAAAATGCTTTACTCAGATAAGCGCTCTCAAAGTACATCGGAGAATTCACAATGGAGAAAGGCCTTTTAGCTGCTCACAATGTGGAAAGAGTTTTATTCGTAAAAGTGATTTCCAAGCACATCAGCGTATTCACACTGGACAAAAGCCGTATCCCTGCTCAGAGTGTGGAACATGTTTTACACATTCAAGTAGTCTCAAAAGACACCAAGCTCTTCACAAGAAGAGAAGCAGACAGCAGAGACCCTGTGAATCTCCTTCATATCTTTAATCTTCTTAATTTGTCATGAAATAATGAAAAAACAGGCAAACACTCTTCTTATAGTCAGCTGTCCAGTTGAGTACTTTTGAGTCTACAAAAACTTTGTCAATTTTGGAGTAATTACTAAACTGTTAATGTGATATTTTAAAAGGTCTTTAAGTTGAAAGGCTTCAGTCACATCTAGTTCGATTTAAATCCACTGTGGCCGTGTAGAGGCACAGGAATGAAAACTGTAACTGTCCGAATACCTATGGACCTGAATGTGTATACTTGGCAGTAATCGTCACTGGATATCATGTAGGGACAATATGTTAAAACCTAGTATCCAACGCATAATGTTCAAGCCAGAAGACAAAAAAGGTGAAGAAAAACTCTTGTGATACCAAGAGGAAAGGAAGCCTTGAGAGGAAGCAGACTCTGAAAGTAACAAATTCCTACAATTCTCCTACACTTTAGCATGTTAAATCTTTTATGAAAACTGTTATTTCTGTATGTAAATTCAAATTCAGATTTTGTCACAACCATACACATTATGAAATGCAGTGAAATGCAAACGCCACTTTCAACGAATAGAAACATACAGTCTAAGTTAAATTAAATCAACTTTAAAACTGAAGTTAAATATAAAGGAAGATGTACAGAAAATAAGAATCAAATTTGCAAATACAATTTAGCATAAAATACAAAGCATCAAATCAAATTCTGTGCAAGCGGAATATAAAAACAAAAAATATGTAGAGATGTGTAATGCTGCTAAAAGGTATCATAATAATGTGCTTAAGGATGTCAATGTCCATTATTGTTCCTGAGAGGTGAAACAATAATAAATAATATACCTGAGCGGTGTTGATTTTTAAATATGAGACTAGTCTGTGGTGCTGTCTGTTCTGAGCCTGAATAGCCATGGGAAGAAGTTCCTACTCAACCTCTCTGTATTGGTTTTCAGGGAGGCTTTATTGACTTCAACAAAGGGAACAGTCAAATTTTGGAGTGACTGAGATCATTCAATATATTTCTGGCATCGGTCCAGCACTGTCAGCTGCTGTAGACAGACTGCAGGTCAGGATGATGTAAAGAAGAAATCGACAAGAGCGAGTAAGGTTGGAAATGTGTCGGGGGAAATAACAGTTGATTGTCCAGAGTTACCCCAAAGTTGCAGCTAGTGAGTAAGGGAGTAAGCTGATTGTTGGTCAGGGAGGTTGCAGGGTCTTGACAGGGATGAATCACCAAATATAAACAGCAGTTTGCTTTTACTGAGTTTAAGATTCAGCTAATAAACTGTCATTCAGGGTGAGATGTCTGTCAGACATGCTAAGATCCGGATCAAAACTGTAAAAGTTCTGTTGAACCTTGGAAGACAGTTTTATGTCCTTGAGCTCCTGGAAACTCTATTGCCTTGATGAAGGTGGCTGGGAGCTCCTCTCCAGCCTAAAGCTCACTATCAACTCTTTTATCTTGCTGATGTTCAGGAGGAAGTTGTTCTCTTCCCCAAGTTCTACATGGTTTTAATCTCCCCCACATAGGTCATCATCTTGTTGTCACAAATCAGGCCCACCACAACAGTGGGATTAAACATGCATGAGGTATACACACTGGATACACACTGTCTTCCCTCTGACTTCCTGGATTCCATTGTTCTGTCCATGCAGTGACCCAAGAAGAGCTCTTCAAGTTGAATGGATCTAATTCTAAAATCATTGAATTGTGAGTGCGTTATAAACCAATAGAAATAAGGGTTTCTCAGACATGTTAAAAGGACGCTATGGTGTACAAAAGAAAAAGATAAACAATGAAATGAGCAAACCTGTACCTTTTTACCTCTGCTCCCTGTAGTCTGACCATTTCACTTGGGTTGTATTCATGCACCCACATGTATTCTGTCTTGCTACCGCTAAACTTCACTCCTTTGCTTTCCAGATCACACCTCCACCTCTCCAGATTTTCCTCCACCTGTTCCCTGCTCTCGCTACAAAGCACAATGTCATCTGCAAACATTATAGTCCATGGAGACTCCTGTCTAACCTCATCTGTCATCCTGTCCATCACCATAGCAAACAACATTCTCACATTTACTGCGTGAACGAAATTTTCGCAGACTCAATCTACCAAAATAATTATATAAGAGAACACTTATTAAAATGGAAAAACCCACGCTCAATTTTGGCGCAGGCGTTGATGTGACAGGACCATGACAGGTCCTGCGTGATGTGAACACCGAGGTATTTGAAGCTGTCCAATCTCTCCACTGGGCTCTTGTTGATGACGGGGGTCTGGTAGTTCCTCACCTGCTTTGTACTGAAGTCCACTATCAGCTCCTTTGTCTTGCTAACGTTTAGGAGGAGATTGTTCCTCTGGCACCAGTTCTCCAGATTTCCAGCCTCCTCCAGGTAGGCCGTCTCATCGTTGTTCCTGATCAGGCCCACCACGACAGTGTCGTCAGCAAATTTGATGACGGTGGTGGAGTTGGTAGTGGCCACGCAGTCATAGGTGTTCCAGTTGACTGAACAACTACAGCTAATGGGATCAGGGAGACAGGTAGGCGGGTATTTGGTGTATCATGAGCAAAGGTATAAATATAGTATTAATAGAAATAGTATATTTCTACTTGTACAGTATATTTCTATTTTTATGTACAGCATATTTCTATTTTTAGTTCTATTTTTATTCTAGTTTAATGTAATTTTTCTATTGTATTTCTTTTATTCATATTTATTTCTTATTATAAGCTTTAATTCTCTTTTAAGGTCACTGGCGGTCGTATAAGCATTTCACTACATTTTGTACTGTGTATGACTGTGTATGTGACAAATAAAATTTTAATTTTAATTTGGAAGCATACCCTGGCCACCCAGAGGCTGTCTTAACTCCTTCCTGAAAACTACACAACATTCTTCCTTTTTAACCACCACCAATTTGTCCTCTGCTCTGTCCCTTCACCTTCCTTACCACCAAGGTCAATTTACACAGCACCATCCTGTCTTTGCAATTACTGATCTCTATTAGATTACAACATTACTACACAAGATGTAGTCCACCTGAGTGCCCCTGCCTCCGCTCTTACATGTCACTCTATGTTCCTGCCTCTTCTGGAAAAAAGTTAAAGTCAACTGTATTGTACAGTACATACATATGGAGAATTGAAATTATGTTATACAGTCCCTTACAAACAACAGTATTCATTTTATTTAAATATTCACTACTGCCATTTCTATTCTCTTTGCAAAGTTCTTCTGCATTCCTGTCCTAATCTCCTGTTTTGTTCCTGTTGTTTACATACCTGTCCATCACATCTGATTTATGACTGGCACAAAAGACACTGGATTGTAACCCCCCGTAGTTGCATTTAAACGCTTAAAACTTATACGTGTGCAATTACATTTTATGCGAACGAATTTGCAGGCATAGCTAGTATTTTTAGGATTTGTTTACCCATAATTACTTATTTTTCAATAGTATGGCTTTTTTACATGTGAACAGGTTATGTTTTTATTTTTATCCCTTTTTTATATATTGTAATAATTATTTGGTTTATGAGAGACCTTTATTAATACTTTAGCTTAAATGTAGCTCATGTTCATGTAAATCTGTTGCAGATGAATTGTAATAATTGTTAGATCTTATCAATCTCATTCTTAAGAATTTAATACAGTTTAAAAATAACCCACGACCCTGCCTGTGTGCGGGTCCTTACACCTGCATGCTACTATCACCTGTGAATAAAGTGTGTGGTGAACTTGTGGTATCATGTTTCTCTAATGTTTCAGCAACAGTTACTTTTGCCTGTCATATGCGCTGTCACTGTTAGCGCTCTGCAGTCTGATTTGGGGTTTCTGTAGCTCTGAGTGGGCTGTGACGCACTCGTAGACGATACTCCCACTGTTACAGTCAGTGAGGAATGCCTGTGACGTGCCTGTGATGGAACTTACTACCTGAGCAAACACTGCTGGGCAAACACTGCTGTTTTAAATATATAGATTTAGCAGAAAAACATTGTGTTTAAATATAAGTGATATCTTTTCAGTAATACAAAAACTCAAAAAATTTTTTTTGGACTCATTCTGGACATTCGTGGACACCATGGACACTTATGGACATGGCACACCTGCACATTAATGCACATTTACACATATTTCTATTTCATTTTTGCTTGTTGGACATAAACAATTTCCTGCATATTTCCACACTCCCCAGACATTTCTATTTAAATCCCATTACATCTCCACACTAATGTTTTCTATATTTTTCTATATTTGTAATATTTTCAAAACACTCATAAACCAAATTGAATTTTCTATTATTTGTACAGCTAGGTTTTCTTACATGTTATATTTTGTTCATATCTTCTATAGATATATTTTCCTTGGCAAAAGTTTACATTTTATTTCTTATTTTATTCTATTCCATATATATATATATATATATATATATATATATATATATATATATATATATATAATATATATAATTAATCTTTTTCAAGGTCACAGGTCATCGTTTAAGCATTTCACTGCATATCGTACTGTGTATTTTCAATTCAATTCAATTTTATTTATATAGCGCTTTTAACAATGGTCTTAAAGCAAAAAATGAAAAAAATGTAAAAAGAAAATTTATGGAAGTGTGTATGTGTCAGAAAAAAATGTGTCTAGATAATAATGAGATGAATGAAGCAAGCCAAGGGTGACGGCGACAGTGGCAAGGAAAAACTCCCTGAGATGGCAATAGGAAGAAACCTTGAGAGGAACCTACGTATGACTGTGTATTTGCCAAATAAAATTTTAATTCATTCATTAACCTTTGACTGTAGGTTTACAATATTATAAGTATATCAACCATTACAAATATATAGTACTATGCAAAGGTCTTAGGGCTAGTGAGAGGGTAGCTGTGGCTTTGCCCATGTGACCTGAAGCCTACATGTTACGATTCCCTGCCGTATTTTCCCGTTGCTCCAATGTTTGGCAGCACTTACTTCCATCGTTAAGTAAATTCACTGGACACGGTATCTCCCCTTGACAAAATCTGCTATTCAGTGTTCGACTGGAGTTTGAGATGAGTCTGTCTATAACAATGGATAAACCAGAAAAAGAGAGAAAAGAGCAAGCGGGGTGCAGAAAAGCTGCGGGAGACACAAAAGCCTACAAGTGGAATCAGCAAAATGTGCGAAAAATCACAGAAATGTTTGCCACCACAACACGTTTAATTGCAGCTTCTGGCGTAGGGCCATCAACATCTACAGCAGCAACAGTGCAGAGGCAGTCCAGAGTGCTTAGGCTGCCAGAGCAGTACAAGGGAGTGTAGAACAGAGTAACGTCAACATTAGTTGCACAGATGAAGAAGGAGTAGCTATTAAAATTTATTTAAGGGAGGAGGAGGTGGTGAGAGTCGTGACCCAGCAGGGACAGATTGAGGAAGGCGAAGTAGCCGAAAAAGTTGGCAGAGTGAAGGGAGGGACATTTATGTAGGGAACACAGAGGGCTTTTTTGTGGTCTGTGTGTGTGTGTGTGTGTGTGTGTCACTTGTGCATTTGAGTGTTTGTCGACAACCTGCACAACCAGCCTACAGGAGAGAGCTGCTACTCGCAAATGAACTGTCTGCCAATTGGGCTAGGCTACATTGCCATCCACATCAAATTAACGAGTGGTCTTACGTCTGTCACGATTGATCGAAATTGTTGTCAATCTTCACGCAGTACAACAGAGGGAGAGAGAGAGAGAGAGAGAGAGAGAGAGAGAATTGCTTATAAAAGACTGTGTAATAATAACAATAATAATAATTAAGAATATTTTTTTTAACAAGATTATTCGCTTCCATGCAGGTTACTTGTGGTTTAATGTTTGAAACAAAACAGTGAGCGCATATATCTCAGCATACCTCAGCATACTATGTATCCAATGTTGTAAACATTAAAGCACTTTTTGTAAGTCGCTCTGGATAAGAGCGTCTGCCAAATGCCTAAATGTAAATGTAAATGTACCTCAGCATATTGTTTAAATAATCATGGTGCGACGCTATATGGCCAAAAATGCCAGGGCCGTTTTTTGGTCCCAGTCCAGCCCTGCTACTCACATAACATAAACGTTGATGATGACACTGTCTGCTGTTACATATAGGGAGGAAAATCTATATTAAAAAAAATCCCTGTTACAGAACTAACTGCGCAAACACACAAATCCACAAACATAATTTTTCATTTATATTTTTATAGATTAGGATTATGGAGTAAAGTGGATTGTCTAGGTGCTAGATATATAGACTAGCTGGAGAGAGACTTAGAGGAATGGAAAACATCCTGAAGAGGAATCACACAACACTGTTATTTAAACTACATTGTAGGTTTATTAAACAGAACATACTGTCGATCAACATGTTTATATCCTTAGGGTTATTAATCATCTCCCAGACCAGTAGGTGGCGGTAAAGATCTCGCTGTGAGACAAACGAGAAGAAGAGTTGAAGTTGTTTTGCTGCTTGGACTGCTTAGTTATCCAGCTAAGCTAAAACAATCTCTACATTTAACTGTTTCTACCTGCAGTTTCACAGAGAAAATGTTAAATTTGATTGAGTTCAATTAAAAACAGCAGTTGGAGAGGATTAACTCACTGATCCTGAGGTAAGTTATAGTCTGAACACTTACTGACTGGATCCTCAGTGGATATTTGGTTCATACAGTATCTAATAATGTGTATAGTGTTGAGTTGTTTTTATTCGTTACCCTGGTAATTAGTTAGGTAGTTTACTACAAATTACCTACTGCTTTGCCTTATAAATAATATATATAAAATCGTTTATTTTTTTTCCAAAATGTGCATTTTATAGGTGTTTCAGATACACTGTGACTATGAGCGTTTATTGAAAAAAAAAATCAATATTACTTTACTGATAAAATATTTGCATTTTCATAATTATAAGATTTAGACCTAGGCACTTGGCAGATGCCATTATCCAGAGCAACTTACATTTTTAACTCATTATACAGTACATCTGAGCAGTCGAGGGTTAAGTGCCTTGCTCAGGGGCCCAAACAGTGGCAACTTGGTGGTTGTAACCCCCGGGACTTTCCGAGCCGTAGTCCAGTGCTTTAACCACTGAGCTACTTCTGACCCCATTATATGATTTAAAATATTAAACTAAGTTTTGGAATGTGGTCCATTATGGACACAGCCACAGAATGACTTCAATTAAACAAGTTATTTTACAGTTACAGTGACATGGTTGACAAGGCGGGAGGGGGGGGGGGGCAATAATTTTGTGTACATTTAAGAAAGTAAGGTGAAACCTTGGATGGTAAGTAACGCGGTTTGCGAGCGTTCTGCAAGACGAGCAAAGATTTTTAATTAATTTTGACTTGGAAAAACACACAAGTCTTGGTTTACGAGTACCTAGTATCACGCATGCGCTTCTTCTTTTGATGCCAGGTGTCACATGATCGCAACTGAGCCTTTACTTTTTTTTATGGTTATTTTTTTGGGTAATTTATAGCCAGCAGACTTCTTCAGTAACAGAAACAATTAAATTGACACAAAACTACCAGAGTAATTCCATCTCAAATCAAACAATGAAAGAGAAATTTTCCACCATCACCTCTCAGATTTTGCTGATTTTTTCACCAATTGTTGATATTGCCATGAAAATAAAAACCCCCAATTTTTTGGTCCCAACTCCCACTTGTTAAAAAACGGCAGCCATCTCAATTTTTGGCCTCAAAGTGCTTTAAGACATGCCACGCCCCTTTTTGAAATCCTCTTTTCTTTAATAACTCACTTGCTATATGTCATATGGAGATGAAACTGGGTATATTTATGTATTTTTTTTATGTAGATTAAGATTATGCAATCGGAATTTGGCTATCTCCTGGAGATATTTCTGAAAAACCATTTTTTGGGGTACCCCTTTTCGACCCCCCAGAACCCAAGGTCTGCATGTATATATGTTACTCAAAAAAATAGGGGTTACTTCACATCACCTTATCTTGAAAATAAATAAAAACCAGGGGTGTGTTATGCCCTGTTTTATAGAAATCATCAAAAATTAATTGTCCCGGTTTTGCAAATGTTTTACGATTTGATACACATTTTATATACAGAGAATGTACATGGATCTACACAATAGGCCTTATCTACCAATAAATGTGTCATTTTATGGTGGTACATGTAAGATACATGCATCACTGTCAAACAGTATCCTGTAACTGAACCATTCAGGTTTATACTGATCAGAAAGTTGAATTATCTCCAACCAACTCCATGAGTGACCTCGCACTCAAGGAACTTGGTGGTTGCATCATCTTTTTCTTGGTGCTAATTAAGGGCAGAAAAACAAAAGCAGGTGAGTGTGTTTCATTTATGTTCATTTATTAACTGAAGCTTTCCAATGTAGCTTGTTATCTTAATCACGATCTGATTACAAAGACTTGATGGCAAAGCTTGTCTGTTCTTTGGATTCTCGTGACTAAATGTTGCACAGGTGTGAGCATTGCCCCCCTAAATCAAAACTATCTGATTATCTTGATTAGGGCAGGGCAATATGGCCAAAAATATTTATCACGATATATATTTGAAAATTTGCGATAATGATATAACTGACGATATGATTGACACGAGACAAAGCAGCTGTTTGTATGTGCATTAAAGCTATATAAAATTTTAACAGTGCAAATGCAAATTCCACACCACTGAAGTTGCACCGTTTTTACAAACCAATTCTGGTTCATCTGTTTCATTCAACGATCCGCTTTCACCCTTCTTATTCTCCGCCGCCGCCAAGCTTTTTCCACCATAAGCGTTTGGAAACAAAGACACTGCACATGTGTGTTTTACCCATATTCTATCGCGATATTTCATTTTCTTATCATTGCCTAACATTGTACCGGTATTACCGTGGAAGGTATAATATGGCCCAGCCCTAATCTTGATGGTATATTTGAAAATGCTGATTTGGACCCAGATGACACTGTTCAGTTCAAGCAGTGGATTTCATTATGAGACTTTGTGAAAAATGTGACTCCTGCACAGCTCATCACTATACAGCCAAGGCCCAAGCTGCTTATTTGAAAGAACTAAAAGAGAAACGTCCCATTGGAAAGGAGGCCGTTATCCTCATGGATTTTGCCGAATGTTATTTTTTATTTGTCAGGATGCTGTTCAAGGTTTTCATTGGGATACATCCCAGGTGATTCTGCATCCTTTCGTGGTTTACTATAGGGGTGGTAGTGGAAACGATGGTTCACTAAGTTGCAAAAGTTTTTGTGTTGTCAGTAATGAAAGGGAACACAATGCTATTGTTGTTCACAAGTTTATTAAGGTTCTCATGAATCCACTGAAAGTTCTTCTACCAAATTTAAATCATGTGCATTACTTCTCAGATGGTGCAGCCAGCCAGTACAAGAATTATATATATATTTTTTTTTACAAATTTGTGGAGGCATTTCCTATCAAAATGACTTTGGTAGCTACAAAGTGCATGCCTTACCTAGTTGATATTATTTGTGTCACTGCAACTTGACAGGTCTCGTACATGTACATGTACCTTTTTGTCTTATTCCATGAACTCATTTTTGTGGGCTTTGTTCTTTCAGAATCAGATACCCAGGGTGATGAAAAAAAAACTGTGATTAGTCCTTTTAGTGTAGAGAGATGAATAACGTCATTATCAGTCTTTGACTAGACATGCATTACAGAAGAATTTGAGGTAACTTTTACTTTGAAAGGAGCAGATTTTATGAGTATGCATTAAGTATTTTACAGATATTGCAGTACATTTCTGTGTGTCAAATCATTTAATGTTGCAAAACCTGGACAATTAATTTTTGATGATTTCTATAAAAAGGGGCATAACACACCCCTGGTTTTTATTTATTTTCAAGATAAGGTGATGTGAAGTAACCACTATTTTTTTGAGTAACATATATACATGCAGACCTTGGGTTCTGGGGGGTCAAAAAGGGGTACCCCCCAAAAATGTTTTTTCAGAAATATCTTCATAACCACAGCAGATAGCCAAATTCCAATTGCAGAATCTGAATCTACATAAAAAAATACATAAATATACCCAGTTTCATCTCCATATGACATATAGCAAGTGAGTTATTAAAGAAAAGAGGATTTCAAAAAGGGGCGTGGCATGTCTTAAAGCACTTTGAGGCCAAAAATTGAGATGGCTGCCATTTTTTAACGAGTGGGAGTTGGGACAAAAGAATTGGGGTTTTTTATTTTCATGGCAATATCAACAATTGGTGAAAAAATCAGCAAAATCTGTGATCATGTGGTGGAACCCTCTGGTTGATTTGAGATGGAATCACCCACCATTAAACATATTAATAAAGAAAAGTAACGAAAAAGCTATGGTAAAAAAAAAAAGTATATTCTCATGTAGAAAAATGTCAGTTACACTGTCAGTTAAATGTCAAGTTTCACTCTCAAAGATTACAAAAAAACATGGGTATTGATGCATCAGCAACAATAATACATATTAATACAAAAATAAAGGTGTTCAGTTTTGTGGCACTAGGCAATTATTTCTATTTTGAGGATACTGAATTCTAGTTCTCTTTCTTCACCAGAGATAAAGAAGAACAAAAGACATTTTTTTGTACTATGACTAGTCAGGAAGATACGCAGACAGACCTTCATCACTGCTTAGAGTGTGGAAAAAGTTTTAGGGATGTGAAGGATCTCAAAGCACACCAGCTCATCCACAGACAGGACAAGCCACATCAGTGCTCATTGTGTAGAAAGAGTTTCATTTACAAATGTCTTCTCCAGAGACATCAGCGTGTTCACACAGGAGAGAAGCCGTATCAGTGCTCACAGTGTGGGAAAAGATTTCCTCGCCAGGACAATCTTCACAACCACCAGCGCATCCACACAGGAGAGAAGCCGTATCAGTGCTCACAGTGTGGGAAAGGATTTCCTTACCAGGTTAATCTAAAACATCATCAATGTGTTCATACAGGAGAGAAGCCGTATCAGTGTTCACAGTGTGGGAAGAGTTTTACTCATCAGGGTAATTTATATCAACACCTCAGAATTCATGCAGATAAAAAAACATTTATCTGCTCACAGTGTGGGAAAGGATTTATTCAGCAGTTTAAACTCCTGCATCATCAGCGCATCCATACAGGAGAGAAGCCCTATCGGTGCTCACAGTGTGGAAAGAGTTTTATTAACACAAGTTATTTAAAGGCACACCAACGAATTCATACGGGAGAGATGCCGTATCACTGCTCACAGTGTGGAAGGGATTTTAAGCTGGAGCGTTATCTCCTCCAGCATCAGCGCATTCACACTGGAGAGAAGCCGTATTACTGCCCTGAGTGTGGCAAAAGTTTTAATAAGCTGAGCCAATTCCAAACACATGTGCACATCCATACTGGAGAGAAGCCTCATAGCTGCTTACACTGTGGAAAATGTTTTAATGACAAAAGTACTCTCAAGGTACATCAGCGCATTCACACAGGAGAAAAGCCATATCACTGCTCAGAGTGCGGGAAGAGTTTTACTGATCCATCAGCATTCAAGGCTCACCAGAGGATTCACACGGGAGAAAAGCCTTATAGCTGCTCGGAGTGTGGGAAGAGCTTCACTCAGATAAGCGCTCTCAAAGAACACCAACGTATTCACACTGGAGAAAAGCCCTATCACTGCTCAGAGTGTGAAAAATGTTTTACTCACTCAAGTAGTCTCAAAAGACACCAAGCTCTTCACATAAAGAGAAAAAAACAGCAAAGACCCAGTAAATCACCTTCAGAGCTTTTATCTTCTTAATTTGTTATGAAATAACTAAAAAACAGACTATCACTGTAAATATAGTCTGCTCTCCAGTTACGTTTATGCCTGTGGAAATGGAGGGACTTTGTAAAACTTTGGTGTATTTGCTAAATTGTTAATAAGTCTTTATTAATCCTGAAGGAAATTGTTAAAAGATGCATATTTAAAAGATACAAATACAATAGGATAAAAAGAATATTAAAAAATAAAATACAATGTACTATAAAAACAGATATAAATAGAATAAAAAGGATATAGAAAAACTAAAAAACAACTGATTGTACAAAAAGGTGCAGAATTCTCTCTTTTGTGTATTGTACATGTATATTATGTATATTGCATACAGGATATATATTGCATATAATATTTAATATTTCATATAGAAAGTAATAATGATATTTATATTGCACACCAGATATATTTATATTGCACATGATTTTCATAATATTGCTTAATTGTTGGTTTTGCATGTGATATGATTATTGTGATACTAATATTGCACAGTGTATCAGGGCATGATAAAGCTCTATTGATTTTTCTGTCATGACAGCTCCCGAATGAAGAGGGAAAAGTTAGAGTTTGATTGCCACTGGTATAAATGACGTCCTGTGGCGTTCGGTTTTTTACTTTGGAAGTCTCAGTCTGTGGCTTAACATGCTCCTCTAGTCAGTGACTCGCGTAGGGGATGTGATGTATTGTCTGATATGATACTAAGAAGTTTCTTCAGCATCTTCCTCTCAGATACCTCAACTAGAGACTCAACTAAGTCTGTTGATATTAGCTGATTTTAATCTGCTACCCCAGCAGACTACAGCAGAGAAGATAATGCTGGAGACCACAGAATAAAGCATGGTTCTGCATACTTTAAAGGGCCTTAAAGTCTCCTGAGAAAGTACAGTCAACCCTGATCTTTTTTGCACACAACATCAGTGTTATTCAGTGTTGCCAACTTGGCGACTTTGTCGCTATATTTAGCGACTTTTCAAATCCCTCTAGCGACAATTTTTTAAGAAAGCGACTAGCGACAAATCTGGCGACTTTTTCTTGTGTTACTGGAGACTTTTGGAGACTCTGATGTGTCTGTACTGACTCTTCTCAACTTGCCACAGCAGCTGCCGCCGCCGGCCCCTCCCCCGTCCCAAAGCACTCACAGACAGGCCTGTCCTCTCGCAGGAGTCCCCCCCCCCCAGCTGCAGTTACAGCAGGAGATGCTCACTTCTACGAGTCTCGACTGCAAATGAATTGCCCATGCGCGAATCCACCGTTAAATGGTCCCACCCTGGCTTGTAAGCGGGATGTAAAAGCGGGAATCAAATCCTGAATTCAACGAATGGTTGAAGCCTTTTATTGGAGATAATACACGGGCATACTGCCTGTATTGCAAGACTGATTTTTATGCCAAACTTTGCGATATAAAAAAAACACATGTCAACTCAGAAACATACACAAAAGGCAAAGCCTTACAATAGTTTCACACAAAACAAACTGCAATTTATGGTAAAAAAAAAGCTGAAGCCACCATGGCATTAGTTATCGCTGAACACTGTTCTATGCTGGCATGTGATCATGTTGGAGAAGCATGTAAAACTGCTTTTTCACACTGTGCAGCGTGCATTATGCAAATTACGTGATGATGTAATCATCTAGTGACTTCTACGACAGCCAATAGCTACTTTCCTTACTGACGAGTTGGCAACACTGGTGTTATTTGACCAGTCCAGTTCATTGTCAGTGTAAACACCCAGTTATCTGTAGCTGTCCACAACATCCACCTTACTGCACATGATGTTAATGGGGTTAGGGATAGTCCTCTGCTTCCTACCACCAGCTCTTTAGTTTTTGAAACATTGAGCTGCAGGTAATTTAGTCCACACCACTTCACAAAACTTTCGACCACACTCCTGTACTTAGTCTCTTGGCCTTTCCTGATAGTCTTGTCGCCTCTATTGTTTACCTTAAAAACAGTAAAAACAACCAAACAGTACAAAGCAGTTCTGGAAGGCCTAATCCTAACCCTAACCCATGGCAGCGCTGGAAAACTACAATAAAAATAATCACAAAATACTTATAATGTCTGTTTATACTTGGCAGTAAACATGATTTATTATTATGTAGGGACAATAACTTATTGGTTCATAACTTTAGACATTGTCCTAAACAAACTTTACAGAAACCCAGGTCTGGTTTTAGATCCAGAATGAATAAGATAGATGACATAGTGGTAAAGAAAAACTGAGACTCAGTGTGACCACACTCTGAAAGTAACCCATCCTCTTCTTAGACACAGATGATAGGGTTATGAGCACTTCACTTCCTGTTTGCAAGTATGGAGGAAGGGTTTTTAGTGGAATTGTGAGACTCCACTGGAAGAAAGACAATCTGGGACAGCTCAACTTAGAAACTAATAGCTGGTTGCAGCAGTGGACCATTAGCTCTGTTTAAGCCTAGCCTAAATGTAAATGACTGATATTTGTAAGTTCACCAACTACCTAAAATGAGTAAACACACACTATAATCATAAAGGATAAACAACAAACAGACTATTATATATTAGGTGGAGTAATAAGCTCAGAAATGTCATTGCAAACTTTTAACATCCATTACTGTAACTGTAAATACACTACACAGGAGTCACATACAGGGATATTTTGGCCAGATTTTTCTCCTATGGAGGTTAAATTTTGGCTCAGTATAATAAGTATGCCAAATGCAATAGTCCATATCAGTATCAAAATACACCCTGACATCCCATAATTTTAGTCTTATCAAACCCTACTACAGTAAACTGATTGACTATTATTCTAAACCTTCAATGTCTGATAAAATAATTAACCTGACTGGGGAACAAGAATCATCCCTGTTTTCTTTCAAAGTTTAATTGAAATTCTTTTACCTCGCGATTACCCATTCAAATATGAACATGATATAACCATCCTCATTCACTTTATATACAGTATATGTATTCTGTCAAAATGTTTTGCATTATGTCAGAATAAAAGGTAATAATTATAAGTGATACTAAAATGCAATTATTAAATAAAAGTTGTGGCCTCTCTAAATCAATATAACTCAGTAGTACACTGTATTGTGCGAAAAAATAAATTACAATAAATAACTTAGGCTGCACCCTCTTGCATATGACTGTATTACAGCACTCCATCTCATGGGATATAGTTTAATCGTTAGTGTTATTGTTGGTATTTTAATGTAATTGATAGAAAAGGACTGCTACTTGCCTGTTAATCTATTAATTGATCTACATAATGCTATAACATTCTTGTTTCTATTAAACACACATTTTATGATTTGAACATTATCTGTGAGTTTGTGGTCCCAGTATGACTCTTATTCCTTCTTTGGTAAATTGATTTGATTGTTTGCTAATAAGAGGAAGATCCTGCTTTTCACCATAACCAGTCATATGCGAGTATTCACCAATAAATTATGGGATGTGTGAAATGAATAAAAAGCAGTCCTGTTTTTTTTTTCAATAAAGACATATTGACATCTAATTTATACTGCCTTTCAATCTTTATATTAAAGAATTAACAGTTTTTATGATGAACATTTTTTTGCACCTTTCACTTTTGCTTTTTTTTCCACTTCTCCACTTTTTGGAGAATGCACTATTTTCTTTGTCTAAGAACAAGAAGCGGAATCCATCTTCTAACAAACAAAACTCAAACTCAGGTAGGTTATAATGGCTAATGTTTACCTTGTTCAGTGTGTGGAGTGCAAGTTGATCATTTTTCCTACATCATTAGTGCTAGCACTCTGACGGAGAAGATATTATCATTAGGGGAGCACATCCCAGACTTTAGAGAGTTCCAGAAAATGCAAAAGCATCTTTATTTCATTATTTCTGCAGCGGAAAGTCTCGGTGCTGTTGCCGGCCCCCAACTCTGGTATTAGAGCCCTCACAGTTGGGCGAGTACATGACAACTTGGTGGCATACTTCCTCAGCTAAGGCTAAGGTTAGCCCACCAGAGCACACCTCCTCTGCACTTCATGTGCCCAACATGTTTTCTCTCCTCTGTGAGGCCCCTGCTGAGAAATTAAAAAAATCTCTGGTAAGAGGATATGCTATACTGAGGCAGAAGAAATTAGCTGGGCTGTTAGTGGCGCCTGCAGCAGTGGTTAAGTGTATCCTGGGAGCCAGGGCACCAGACATAGCAGGTGATCTGAGGCCTTTAGGCCAGTATAGGTTCTCAAAGATGGTGATACATGATGGAGCTAATGATATACCCCTTTGTCAGTTAGAGGTTAGCAAGAATAACTTTACAGAGGTGTTTAAATTAGCAAAGGCGATGTCCAATACAGTAGTATGCTCTGGCCCCTGGGCTTTTTGAATAATTGAAGTTTCTTTGAGGCTGGCCTGTTAGGGTGGGACGGTCCTTATCCCACTTGGGAAGGTGCTGCTCCCATTTCTTATCTCCATAGCTCATAGTCTTAGAAAATGCATAGTTAATCCCATGTAAAAAGAAAGCAAAGCCATGGATGGTTATATACTTGAAGCACTACAACGAGGATACAGCTGACCATCTGCATCAAATGAAGGTGTCAGCAATAAAGCTAACTCCCAGAACAATCTAGGAGCTACATGTTTTATGGGATTTGAGAACTTTTACTTTATGTGAGAATGAAGAACTCTTAGCAGTATATTCTTATGTATACAGACCATAAAAATCCTAAATATCTTAAATCAGCAAAACAAATGTATGCACATAAAGTCCAATTTTATATATATATATATATATATATATATATATATATATATATATATATATATATTGCTCCACCAAGGTTGAGGTCGATTACACCAAGACTGCTGTGGGAGGACGGACGGGTTCAATCTTTCTGCAGTCGATAACCATCTCCACCAATTAAGGTTGTGTTTACACCGCACCCATTCTTTAACACTGTGTCCCATTCAAGTTGTTTATCAAAGTGCATGTTTATTTTGTTTATGTTTATTAATTTTATACAGTTCAAATCAAATTCAAATTTCAAGTTCAAATTTTATTTGTCACATACACAGTCATACACAGTACTAAATGTAGTGAAATGTATTATACGACTGCCATTGACCCTAAAAGAGAATTAAAGTTTACAAATAAGAATAAATATGAATAAAGAAATACGATAGAAAAATTAAATAGAAAAATTTAATTAAACTAGGAAAAAAAGAAACAAAAATAAAAATAGAAATCTGATGTACATAAAAATAGAAATATACTGTACAAATTGAAATATACTGTACTGGGTGTGCAAATATGCATAGAACAAAGTGTCTTTGTGCAGAGGTTATTAAAGTGTCTTTGTGCACTGGTCCAGGATGTAAACGTAAACATGTAGTGTAGTTGTGAAGGTAGGTGTGCAAAGTTATTAAAGTGTCTTTGTGCAATGGTCCAGGAAAAAATCCTTTGTCTTCTTTTGCCAGAATGAGTGTATGCAGGTAGTCTACAACTACAAATACCTGGGTGTACAATTGAATAACAAACTGGACTGGAGCACAAACACAGAGAGTTCTTTGGTTATTTGCAGGCCACTTCTAATTATTCTTTATCAGTCTGTTGTTGCCTGTGTGACTTTTTTTTCTGCTGGGGTGTGCTGGGCAATGGTGTAAATGTGTCATATGCCAATAGGCTTAATAAACTGCTCGGGAAAGCAGGCTCAACCATAGGAACCAGACTGGAATCACTAGAGACTGTGGTCAAACAAAGGACACCTTAAAATGCAGACCATATTGAACAATGACTCTGACCCACTCGTGTTCAGGAACAGACAGAGACAGATTTGCATCTCTAAGGACCATCATGGGTGATGGTTTATCCTTGCAACCATGAGGGTTAGTCAGAGTCAGTATGAGTGCAGATCAATTCCTGCTCTCTGTTTTACCTAAATGAGGATGGGTTCCCTGTTGTGTCTGGTTCCTCTCGAGGTTTCTTCCTATTACCATCTCAGGGAGTTTTTTCTTGCCAATGTCGCCCTCGGCTTGCTCATCAGGGACTATCTGACTATTTTGATTCATACACATTCGATCCATACAAACTTAAATAATTCTCTTAATTGTGTAAAGGTGCTGTGCGACATTGACAATTGTTAAAAGCGCTATACAAATGAAATTGAATTAAATTAAATTGAATTGAATTAGACTCTTACATGAGTCTCTGAAGGGGTGGGGTATTGCTGAACTCCTTGCTGCTGATGAGGAGTAAATTGCCAGTGTATATATGTTTATTTTCAAAGATGCTGAATCCTAAACACAGTATACAGTACACAATATTTGCACAAATTTCTTCTGAAGACAAGCTACTTCCATGTAATAATGAACATTTCTAATGTAATATATAGATAGAACTTGTGGACTTGCTTTCTTTTGTTTTATTGTTCTATTGTGTCCTATTTTTGTTTTCCCAAAGTACTTGTGTATGTTTTAGCTGTCTATGACTGTTATTTGTGCTGCAATTTCCCATTGGGATTAATCCAGATGTTATCCCTGCAGGCATGGGTGTGAGTATATGTGCTCATGATCCTGTTACCAGTTTCTGTTATATCATTTCTAATCAGTGTTAATGCATACATTTTTGTGGTGTTAATGTTGTGCTTGATCACTGCACCTTACATCTTATAAATACAAATCTTCTAGCCATTTCCTTTAAAACTTTAATAAGCAATTGTTGTTAGAACATATGCTCATCTGAGGGGAACTTAGGTATAGTAAATCACTCACAGTGTTGTAATGTCTGTATCTATTATTATCATTGATGGAGGGAAGACTTAGCGAAATAAACAGCCTGATGGCTGAATCACACAACTGTCATTTAATTCATATTAAGACTTACTGAACAAAATACAGTGGGACATGATTTGATCATTTGGCTGGTCATTAATGAGTCACCTTTATGAATCAGCAACTGCTAGACAGCTGATTTTCTTTTTTTTTCATTGTTGTTTAATGATAATTTTGCAGATTGTAATTAGCTTTTACCTGTTACAGTATATGGCTCACCATGTTCGGTTTAGAGTGTCATTTGTGTTTTTTTTATTTTGGATAGTTTAGTTGCTGTATACACATAAAATGACTACATTTATATGGTTTCCTTATTTCTCACCCAGCAAAAAGCCTCGGACCCACATACATACACACACTACATTCCTGCTAACCCATCAGAATCAGGATGTAGCACATTTCTTGCACATCGCACATTTGTTGTTTGCGCGCTGCTCATTTGTACATAACAGGACTGACTTAAACTTTAGGGCATGAGCATACACAATCCTGCTGACATACATATCAGTTTAAGTTTCAAATTTTATTGTCATATACACAGTAAAGAAACATGTTTTACTTTGAAACTTTCTTTGCTGTCCCCCAATGAATGGCATTAAAAAAAAATTAAAGATGTGTATAAAAAGAAAAAATATATTTTAAAAAAGATATATTAAATATAGATTTAAATGCATTATATGAAAATATTTAATTTTTTTAATTTTATATATATACTTTTTATCTCTTCTATATTTTTATATTTCTATATTTTGTGATATTTTTATTATGCCCTCATTTGTACAGTTTATTTTACTGGTTGAATTTATTTTTCTTTAGTATTTCTCTTTATTCATATTTATTCCTTACGTATAAGTTTTTATTTTTTTAAGGTCACTGGCGATCGTATAAGCGTTTCACTGCATATCTTACTGTGCATGACTGTGTACGTGACAAATAAAATTTGAATTTGAATCAAAATATATACTGTACAGTCCACTTAGTGTGCAAATTCCACAAGTGTATGAAAAAGTTTGCAATATGTTTGAGAAAAAAAATCTGCATTCTGGGTGTGAAATTTGTGCAAATGATTGTTCAAGTGATTGTGCAGATGATTGTGATTGTTCGATGATTATTTATACTCATACTACTTTTATCAAACCAACTCAACATATTTTTTCATTTATCTACTTTTATACTTTGCAGTTTACACTTTTATTCCATCAATTCTGTTTCCGTGTAATTTAAATGTCAAAATAACTTAAAATAAAGTTCATTTTGTTTGTAACTTAATTTCCTGTTTTGTTATTTCTTTAATTTTATTGCAGATTTTTTCTTTAGTTTAAATAGTGTGTGAGTCATATAAGCATTTCACTTCACCTCACACTGAGTATGTGGCAAATAAAATTTGAATTTACATTATATACAACATAAATTAACACCAATTTGTCTAGTAATTTGTCCATGAGAAGTTTTTGAACATTTAGTGTTGTAGTAACAGCAGCAAAGAAAAAGATCTTCTGCAAACAGCAGCAGAGAAAAAAAAAATCTGTGGATCTGGAAGAGAAGGCACCTGTTCCTGAGCTGAATAAAATGATCTAAACTCTGAAAGGAACTGGAATTCCCATCACTACAACACAAGTACTGTAGATCCCTTGGTCAACACCCAGTCCTGTAGGGGGCAGTAAAACACCTCATTACAATAGAAAGGAGAAGAAGAACTGAAGTTGTTCTTCTGCCCAGTTATCCAGCCAAGCTTAAACCATCTCTACATGTAACTGTTTCTACCTGCAGTTTTACAGAGAATCTTAAATCTGATCGGTTACAGGATAAACTCAGGGACCCTGAGGTAAGTTAAAGTCTAAACAGTTACTGACTGGATCCTAAATATATCTCTGGCTCATATGTAATAGTGTCTGTAGTGCTGATAAACTGCATATTAATGTATAAAAGTAAGGTGTTAAAAATAGCTTTCAGATGATATAAAGGTTTTTATTATCATAAAAATAATATATTTTTTAGCTATGTTCATTTCAGTGGTGTTTCAGACACACTGTAACCATGTACGAGTACATCAGCCACCATTTGAAACATTTTCTATACTGTTAAAAAAAAAGCTGTTAAAGTATGCTTATAATGATCTACTGGAGGGCCATGAACATCTCCAAAAGTTAATTATTTTCAGGATGTTTTGTTTGTTTTATACCACAGACATATGGAAATCTGACTCTCCAAAACAACCATTGAACATATCGATGGATAGAAATAGAGGAAAAGCTCTGGGGAGAATCAGGAGCAAGAATGTATGTTCCCATGTAGAAAAAAGTAAGTTACAAGTTTCACTCAGTAATTCAAAATAGTACATTGCAGTAATACAATAATTAACAGTAAAAAGTTTATTTGTGGTATTGGATAATGTTTTGTATTTTAGCTGATTCTAAATTATATATTTTTTCCTTGTAACCAGAGATAAAGAAGAGCAAAAGAGGTGAGTCGTATAAGCCATCATCTCTATACAGCAAACAAATTCAACAAAGTAACAAAAAACACTAAAGTTAACAATACAGTAACAATGGGAAAAATTTAAACAAAGAAAGTTCTGGTGAGAGGCAGAAGCAAAAGTGCATACTCTAGAAAATAGTAAAAAAAAATGAGTTACAAGTTTCACTTTCAGCAACTACCAAAAAAAAAAGAGTATTAAAGCATTTGTAAAAAATATTACATGGTTATTGAGTAGTAGTGGTATACTAAATTCTATTTTCTTTTCTTAACCAGAAATGAAGAAGAGCAAAAGACATATAATTTGTACTATGACCAGTCAAGAAGAAACTCAGACAGACCTTCACCACTGCTTAGTGTGTGGAAAGAGTTTTAGTCAAAAGAAGGATCTCACAGCACACCAGCTCATCCACAGACAAGACAAACCGCATCAGTGCTCAGAATGTGGAAAGAGTTTCATTTATAAATGTCTTCTTGAGCGGCATCAGCGCACTCACACAGGAGAGAAGCCGTATCAGTGCCCACAGTGTGAAAAGAGTTTTGCCTATTTGAGTAATTTATATCAACACCTCCGAATTCATACAGGGCAGAAACCATTCACATGCTCACAGTGTGGGAAAGGATTCACTCAGCAGTTCAGTCTTAAAACACACCAGCGCATCCATACAGGAGAGAAGCCGTATCAATGCTCACAGTGTGGAAAGAGTTTTGCTTGTCAGAGTAATTTATCTAAACACCAACAAATTCATACAAGAAATAAACCATTTACCTGCTCACAGTGTGGGAAAGAATTTACTCACCAGTTTAATCTCAAAACACACCAGCGTATCCATACAGGAGAGAAGCCGTATCAGTGCTCACAGTGTGGAAAGAGTTTTACTCAATATAGTACTCTCCAACAACACCAGAGCATTCACACAGGAGTGAAGCCTTATTACTGCTCGGAGTGTGGAAGCAGCTTTAAGCGAAAGGTTGATCTCCAGCAACATGAGCGCATTTACACTGAGGAGAAGCCTTACATTTGCTCAGAGTGTGGAACAGGTTTTAAGGTAAAGAGGTCTCTCCAGCAACATCAGCGCATTCACACTGGAGAGAAGCCATATTACTGCACAGAGTGTGACAAGAATTTTAACCATGGGGGTAATTTCCAAAAGCATCTGCACATGCATACTGGAGAGAAACCGTTTAGCTGCTCAGAGTGTGGAAAAAGTTTTAATGAAAAAAGTACTCTCAAGGTACATCAACGAATTCATACAGGAGAACGACCGCATCAGTGCTCAGAGTGTGGAAAGAGTTTTATCAGTGCGTCAGGATTCAAGTCTCACCGGCGGGTACACACTGGAGAAAAGCCTTATAACTGCTCAGAGTGTGGGAAGAGCTTTACCCAGTCAGGGGATCTTAAAAGGCACCAAGCTGTTCACATGAAGCAAAGCAGACAAAATCAAGTTTAAACTTTTTATCTACTTAATTGTTTTATAAAATACCTAAAAAAATTTAAAAAAAAAAGACAAACAAAAAAAAAAATTACCCAGGGCTGCTCGATCATTGCAATCCCTATTAGTACACTCATTATATGTATATCAGCTAGGATTATCTTCTATTATGGAATATACACTGTTATTGTTAGATATTTTGTTTCTGTTAGGAGGAATGTTGGATTCTGCTGTACAATAACAATGTTGTGTAGGTGGGATATTTCAATCCAAACAGTTTATAATAAACACATTCAAGTTTTAGTTTTTACCGCTCTTTTTAAACTCGTTTCTATCCTTATGGAGTTAACAAATAACTGGTTTAAAATTAATGTGGCTACTTATATAGTGATTTTTAACTTTAAAATAACTTGTCTGTAAGCAGCTTTACAAAAGCCTAAGCCTGGTTTTAGATCTATAAAGAACAAGCCAGAGTACAAAGTGGTGAAAAAAGACCTACTGAGGTGCTGCTGTTTATGAAATAAAGAACCACTTCATCTATTATTGTTAGAATTGTTATTCATAGAAAGAGTATGTCATCTGAAAAATTGTATATACACTCAATCGATGATCAGATCACATCCATAATTAGTTGAGTGTTGATACTGTGGTAATAATTTAGGTTCACGTCAGCCTCCTCGTTGGTGTTCGCAGTGATTCAAAGAAGATTTGAGACTACTGTACACAGAATATAGAGCAATGCGAGTGTATGTGTGTGTGTGTGTCTATGATCATCATCCAATCCTGAAGGTGGCAGTAAAATATCACACTACAAGAGAAAGGAGAAGAAGAGCTGAAGATGTTGTGCAGCTGAGCTAAAACCATCTCTACATGTAGCTGTTTGTACCTGCAGTTTTACAGGGAATCTTAAATCTGATCAAGTTAAATTAAAAACATAATTTGGAGAGGATAAACTCACTGATCCTGAGGTAAGTTAAAGTCACACTGGCTAGAAAACCAATCACTGCCTTGATGCCATGTGGCTCTTTTTCATATTTAGATGTGTGTAGTGCTGATGCACTGGGCCTTAAATAAATCATTCAAGAGTCTAACTGCTCACAAGTTTGTTTAGTTATTTAGGTTAGTCACTTTTAATTTGCTATAACTTTGTCAAAAGCTGGGTTTTGAAAATACGCTCAATTTTTAGTTTTATTCGTATAGCGCTTTTAACAATTGACATTGTCGCAAAGCAGCTTTACACAATCACTAAGATCATTAATCAAAGGGAAAAACATAAAAATCAGACCTTTGTTCAGTTTGTAATTATATAAATACTAATTTATGAAACTATAAATTCAATTTCATAATCTATTAATCCTGTGTTCTAAAACAAAGATGATTTTTATTGGAAGTCGCGTAACCTTTCCATTTATTGTGTAGTCATAATAATATGAGTAATAATAGAATAATGGTAACATTAGAAGGTATTTTACAATGGTCATAAATCTAATACAAGATTAACCTTTTTTAATTGATTGTTTATTTTAAAAGGGACAGGAGAAACCAATAAAATAAAGCATATACACTGCTTGGATTTAACTAAGTAAATAGGGACGATCTCTGCATTGGATAGTTACTGCAGTGATTAATACATATCTAACCCTAACTGATGCAGTGAGGGCAATTCCTCACACAGCCATATCAGAGTATATACAATACCTGCCAAAAGTTTGGACAGCTTCAGTTGGTTTTCCTTATTTTTTATTACTTTCAACATGTACCTGAACACTGAAGACACCCACACTATAAATAAACATGTATGGAATTATATAGTATAAAAAGTACTGAACAAGCAGAATATGTTTTATGGTAATATTATCAGAAATCTATCACACCAAGGTCTTTTACTGCTATACTTGATGAAACAGAAATGCCGTCTCAGAAATGTCTTGTCAGGATTAGGCAGAAGGAAGTTAATTAAGATCCAGTCTCTTATGTCCTTCACACATTGCTCAACTTTATTTGTATAATACGCATTGAATAGTTCATATTGGACAATGTTTTGTATTTTTCATGATACTGAATTCTATTTTCTTTCCGTAATCAGAGGTATTATTTGTACTATGACTAGTCAAGAAGATACTCAGACTGACCTTCACCACTGCTTAGAGTGTGGAAAGAGTTTTAGTCAAGAGAAGCATCTCACAGCACACCAGCTCATCCACAGACAAGACAAACCACATCAGTGCTCACAGTGTGGAAAGAGTTTCATTATTAAATCTCTTCTCCAGCGACATCAGCGTGTCCATACAGGAGAGAAGCCGTATAACTGCTCACAGTGTGGGAAAGGATTTTCTCACCAGTTCAATCTCAAAGCACACCAGCGCATCCATACAGGAGAGAAGCCGTATCAGTGCTCACAGTGTGGAAAGAGTTTTACTCACTGTAGTACTTTCCAACAACACCAGAGCATTCACACAGGAGAGAAGCCGTTTCAGTGCTCTGAGTGCTGGAGGGGTTTCAGGAGAAAGGTTGATCTCCAGAATCATGAGCGTGGTCACACTGGGGAGAAGCCTTATGTCTGTTCAGAGTGTGGAAAGAGTTTTAAAGGGAAGAGGTCCCTCCAGCAACACGAACATATTCACACTGGGGAGAAGTCATATTACTGCTCTGAGTGTGGCAAAAGTTTTTATCGTGCATTTCATTTTCAGCAACATGTGCGCATACATACTGGAGAAAAGCCGTATAGCTGCTCACAGTGTGAAAAATGTTTTGCAGAAAAAAATAACCTAAAAAAACATCAGCGGGTTCACACTGGAGAAAAGCCGTATCACTGCTCCGAGTGTGGAAAGAGTTTTGCCCAAACAGGTGATCTGAAAAGACACCAAACGAAGCACACTAAGTGAAGGAGACTTCATCTGTCATGAAATACATGGCTGGACTTACCGTAAAATCATAATGTTGTGTAGGTGAGATCTGTCCAATACCTTTTTGGAGAGGATATGTAACTCAAACACTTTAAAATAAACCTATTTAAAAGCAGTTGCTGATTTTTACTGATCTTTTTATATACCTTTTTATTTTCATTAAGCTATCAATATTGGACTACATTAATGTGGC